>NC_034603.1:82258792-82288599 GCF_900095145.1 Mus pahari | reverse complement strand
TCTCTCTCTCTCTCTCTCTCTCTCTCTCTCTCTCTCTCTCTCTCGGCCTGGACAACCTCCAGTGTTGTTTCTCAGTCACTATGCATCTTTCTTTTTTCAGAGCCTCTCATTGGCTGGAGCTCACCAAGTAGTCTAGACTGGCTAGCCAGGAACTCTGGGGCTCCCCTGTCCCTACCCCCTCAGCACAAGGATTTCAGGAGTATATCACCACCATGTTTGGCTTTTTAATGTGGGCCCTAGGGGTTGAACTCAGGTCCTCACACTTGTAAATCAAACACTTCATTGACTTGGTTAGCATCTCCCAGCCCCCGGTTTCTTCTTGTGAGGACCCTGTTTGCATTAGACTAATGCCGATCCCAGTGACCTCACTCAGAGACCCTATCTTCAAATACAGCCACCTTTATAGTCTTCAAAGGGACAGCCCGCCCTGAGCCTTTCTTCTAGCTTCTAGCTTTGGCAGTAATAATTTTAAATTTGTTTATTTAAAAATATTATTTATGTTTGTTTTGTGTATATGAGTGCTTGTCTGCATGTGTGTCTGTGAACCACACTGGTGTCTGGGGCCCATGCAGCCCACGAGAGGTATTCTGATCCCCTGGAACTGGACAGTGGTGAGCTAGTGTGTGCATTGGGGTGTGCTAGTGGGTGTGCATTGGGGTTTGCTAGTGAGTGTGCATTGGGGTGTGCTAGTGGTGTGTGCTAGTGGGTATGCATTGGGGTGTGCTAGTGGTGTGTGCTAGTGGGTGTGCATTGGGGTTTGCTAGTGGGTTGCATTGGGGTGTGCTAGTGGGTGTGCATTGGGGTGTGCATTGGGGTGTGCTAGTGGGTGTGCATTGGATGGAACCTGGGTTCTCTGAAAGAACAGCAAGCGCTCTAAACCACCAGCACCTCTCAGGCCCTGTTGGCAGCAGTGCTGATGTTCCTAGCTGTGTCACTGGAATCCTGTCTCCGTCATGTGACTTCTCCCTATGTGTGTCCAGTCCAGGTTTCTCTCTTAGTAAGGAGTGGTCGTACACACTGTGATCCCAGCACTTGGGAAGCAGGGGGCAAGTTAGCATCTACATATTGAGTGTGAAGTTAGTCTGGGCTGTCTGAGATTCTGTCTCAAGAATCCAAACCCTGCAAAACAACAGCCACACAACAAGAACAAGAACTCAAACAAAAACACACATCCAAACCAAATTTCAAACAGGGATCACGGGCGTTGGGCTGGCTCACCCTCATCCACATGGTTTTACTCTAACCCAGTCATGTTCGCAAAGACCCTCCATGCACAAAGGTCACATTCGTAGTCTCTTGGTAAGCACAACTTTTGACAGACACTCTTCGATCTCTAGAGAGGGCATGCACAGACTCGGGGAAGCCTGATTTAACCCTCTCGCTCTACAGTGCTTCTTCTTCTTCTTCTTCTTCTTCTTCTTCTTCTTCTTCTTCTTCTTCTTCTTCTTCTTCTTCTTCTTCTTCTTCTTCTTCTTCTTCTTCTTTANTTCTTCTTCTTCTTCTTCTTCTTCTTCTTCTTCTTCTTCTTCTTCTTCTTCTTCTTCTTCTTCTTCTTCTTCTTCTTCTTCTTCTTCTTCTTCTTTAAAAATATGTATGTATGTATGTATGTATGTATGTATATGAGCCCACTGTAGCTCTCTTCGACACACCAGAAGAGGGCATCAGACCCCATTACAGATGGTTGTGAGCCACCATGTGGTTGCTGGGAATTGAACTCGGGACCTCTGAAAGAACAGTAAATGCTCTTAACCACTGAGCCATCTCTCCAGCCCTCGCTCTACAGTTTTTGTTGAGCTTCCACACACAGCCTTTGAAGGTGTTAACCAGAGTTCTGAAGGTCATAAGGTGTTTGGCTGTCCCCTGCTATCAGGTGGCTGGGTTGGGCTCAGAGGAGGGAGGCACAGGCCTGGGGTACACATGTCACCTGCCCTTCCAGGCAAGGCGGTGGTGACGGTGGCATCGGTGATGGGTTTCTAGATCTCAGTGTGATTCTCCCAGTCACCTCTGCAGCCCTGTTGCTTCTCCTGCTGGTGGCCTCGCTCTTTGCTTGGAGGATGGTGAGGAGAAAGAAGAAAGGTGAGTGTGTGTGACTCTGAGGCTGGGGCTGGTTGGATGGTGATGTGGGCTAATGGCTAGCACTGCCTTCTGAGAGGGGGGTCTAAGGGATCATCCACCCATGTACTCTGGGAGAGGCTGTGCTGGAAAGGCCAGCATCTGCTGGCATCCAGCAACCGATGGCAGTCCAAGAGGCCGGCTGAGAGCTGGAGCTTGAACCCCAAGTACAGAATCTGGAGTCGGCTGCCTGCTCTGTCCACCCTTGCTCCTCTCTGACCCACCTCTTGCGTGTCTTCTAGCTTTGGTCTTGGTGGCTGTGGTAGTGGCTTTAGGAGAGCAACCCACTCTAGGGAAATTCGGTTGTGGAGGAGATGCTGGACTCACATGGGAGAAGGAAGACATGCACATAACAGACACAGGCCCACGAACACGCAGACACATGGTGTAGGTGCATGTACATATGTGAGTTAGTGTTGTGTCTCCAGGCATCGGGAGCACCTCTGTGACCCTAGTGTTCGCTCCTCTCTGCCCATCAGCCCCGTCCCAGGCTGACCTACTTGTTCTGGGTACCCCTGCTTTACAGGGAAGAGTCCCTTCTTGCAGAATTACAAGAATCAGAGATCACAAGATCAACCAAGCCCTTTCCTGTCTGGCTTCACTTCCACATTTTCAAGTAATTGTGGAACGTTTCTCAGAAAGCTCTCAACCTGAGGTGTTCCCTCTCCCCCCTCCCGCTCCCCTGACACACGCATAGACTCCATCCCCACCCCCAGCCTAGGATCCCCAAGCCTAGGAGGCTTACCATCTCAGAGAGCAGGCTAGGGCTTTTTGTTTATTTGTTTGTTGCAAAACAGAAACTCACTATGTAGCTCAGGCTGTCCTGGAACTCAATACACAGGTAGACCAGCCTGGCCTTAAAGTCACAAAAATCCGCCTGCCTCTGCCTCCAAAGTGCTGGGATTAAAGGCGTGCACCACTATGCCTGGCTAGACTAGACATTTTTATGAAAAAACAAATTAAGTTGTGTATGCATGTGTGTGCATTTGTGCACCTATGTGTGTGAAGATCGGAGGACAGCTTGTGGGAATTGGTTTTCTCTCTCCACCATGTGGGTTCTGAGAATTAAACTCAGACTGTCAGGCCCCACAGCAAGCACCCTTACCCACCCAGCCATCCTGCTGGCCCGGGACCCTGCTTTTGTATTCATCCTTTCTGCTCCCAGAAGCATCGACCATGACCAAGTTCTCTAGTAATCTCTCTATTCCTAGGTGTGAGGTCATTTGATACTAAAAACTGAGGACCATTCCTTGCTTTTTCTTTTGTCTCCAGAACAGGACATGGGATGTGGGCAGGGAGGAGGGTTAAGGGTTGGAAACAAAAAACCTTACAAAATCCAGAAATCCATCTTTTTTTCCCCATTCCCCCCAAAAAACTTTGTCTACTCCTTGGTGACCCAGCTCAGGCATCTAGCCGGTGCTCAGGCATCTAGCCAGCGCCAGAATGCTCAGCGTTCAGGCAGGGTCAAGCATCTGGAGGGGACTGGCCCAGCCACCCTGTGCCTCAGAGTCTGGCTGAAGATGAAGTAGAATTTAGATGAAGGAGGTGGGACAGGGCTGTGAGAGGAAGGGCCAGGTGGTCCCGTTGCTAGTAAAAACAGGTATGACCTTGAGGTGGCTTTGAAGGATGTGTCCGGTGGAGGGATAACCAGAATACATCCAAGTTACAAATGAAACCCAGGATCCTGCAGGGAGAATCTTAACTCCAGGATTGCTGAGAGCCGGCAGGGCCACCCACCAAGCCTTTGTACAGTTCAATGAAGTCAAGGGCAAGCAGGTTACGATTGCTTTCCCTGGTTGGAGAAATGGGATGCTCACCTCAGAGATGCCCAGTGTCACAGAGTGCGTCTCCCAAAGGGACAGAATTGAAACCACATCTCTTGTCTGAACTGTACCCCATTCCTTCCCTTCCTTGCATGTAGGGACCTCACGAGTCTCAAGAACGGGCTTTCTAATGTCAGATTTCTTCCTTTCTTTTTTGTCTTTTAGCTGCTGAGCCACCTTCAGAGCAGGTAAAATATCCCAGAGGCCAGAGAAAGAGATCAGTAGGATTCTCTCCCCTTTTCCTCACTTTCCACCTCCTGGGAGCCTCTAGACCCAAATGCATCAGATAAGCCACGTAACCAAAGTACCCATAGATCCCTGGCCCTGCAGGGGTGTGTGTGTGTGTGTGTGTGTGTGTGTGTGTGTGTGTGTGTGGTGTGAGAAGCCTAGAAACAGCCAGAGGAAGGAAGGGGGTGAGGGGTCTAGAGACAGCCAGACTTGGGGAGGCCTGGGTAGATAATGGGTTTGGGGATGGGGAGCTGGGGGGGGGGCCACAGGAAAGCAGAGAAAATAGAATCCATCTCTATAGGCTGATTCCATGATTCATGTCTTGTGTCCCCCCCAACCCCCAGGCACAGTCTCTGGAGGGTGACCTCTGTTATGCAAACCTGTCCCTGAAGCAGCCCAGAACCTCCCCTGGCTCCTCCATGTCCTCCTCTGGCAAGGACCACCAAGAGGAAGTGGAATATGTCACCATGGTACGTCTTTCAAGGGGCTGTGGAGATGCAAGCCTGCCACCGCCTCACCCCCTCGGAAAGTGAACTCCATGCCCACGTGGACACAGCTGATGAGGGTGGGGTCTGAACAGAGCGAGCGGCTTCAGAAGTGTCTCCACACCACATCTCAACCCCGAGGTCTTGGTCCGAACACTGGGCAGGGAAGGGCCAGGGGCTCAGGATCCCGTAGGAAGTGCTTCTCCTGGGGCAGAGGTGGGGGCTCTGTTGTGTTGTCGCTGAAGGTTATTTAGGGTTCCTACCAGAATGGGAGGCCTGACCTACCTCCTCTGAGATTTTTGTCTCACTGGGTGGCCACTGTTCCCCTTCAGACTCTCTGACTTTGTCACCTTCTCTATCCCAGGCTCCCTTTCCCAGGGAGGAGATTTCATATGCCGCTCTGACTTTGGCCGGCTTTGGTCAGGAGCCCACTTATGGCAACACTGGCTACCTCGTCACCCAGGTTCCCAGGACAGGCCTTGAAGAGGAGACCACGGAGTACAGCAGCATCAAGAGGCCCTTGCCTGCGGCCATGCCTTGATCTTGGTCTCTGAAAGTGGCCTGGAGAATGTGTCTGTACATCTGCCTCTGTACCTGCTTCCTTACCGCTCCTAGCTGGTGACTGGAACTCTGTCCATCCATCTCTCATGGCCTTCAGCTCTTCCTTGAGCTTGGAGTTCAACCTCAGGGGGCTCCAGGGAATTAAGGCGCCTTCCACATCCCCACTTATAGCCAATGTACCTTAGATGTACCAGGCAGGCTGCTTCAGGGATGCTGTGTAAATTGTAACAACGATGACAAGAGTAGCAATCAACCTTTATTTATTGTTTTTCATATGGGTTTCCCCCCACCCAGGACATTTTCATCCTCATCCCCATAATCTGTGAATTATTCTATACAAGAAAAGATAAGTACATATGTGTTTAAGTTAGGGTTTTGAGATGAGTCTATATTATCCAAGTACGGGTCCGTTTGAAGAAGAAGAAGAAGAAGAAGAAGAAGAAGAAGAAGAAGAAGAAGAAGAAGAAGAAGAAGAAGAAGAAGAAGAAGAAGAAGAAGAAGAAGAAGAAGAAGAAGAAGAAGAAGAAGAAGAAGAAGAAGAAGAAGAAGAAGAAAGAGAGAGAGAGAGAGAGAGAGAGAGAACAACAGAAGCAGAAGGTGGAGGGATGCAGAAGGAGCCAGGATGTTGCGAATCCAGCAGCCAACATGGCCAACTATCAGACTCCCCTGAGCGGAGCATCGGGGAGCAGAGTTAGGTCTGCCAGTGTCAAGGCCTGAGTGGAGTTGAATTGACTGTGTACTTTCAGAATTGTAGAAGAATAAAGTTGTATTGTTTTTATTTATTTCCTTACCTTTGGTTTTTTGAGATAGGGTCTCTACATAGCCCTGGCTGTTCTGGAACTGTAGAGACTGTTCTAGTCACTCTGTAGACTAGACTGGCCTCCGACTCACAGAGATCTACCTGCTTCTGCCCCACAAGTGCTGGGATTAAAGCTGTGCGCCACCATTCCTGTCTTAGAGTATTTATGGACATCGGGCTTAGCGACTTTATTCTGGGGTCCTAGCGATTTTCTCCTCAGAAGATATCCTTGGTTTCATGATGCTGCAGCCTAGGCGGGTTTCTTTTCTTCCTCTGCCCAAGTTAATGCTCCTCCCAGCAACCAGTGTAGTCTTTTCAAGGCTCAGAGTTGATGGCGCCTGCCTTATAACCTCCTCCTCACTTCTTCCTCTGCCTTCGAGGCCGCAGGGAACCCATGACCCCTGCTTGCCTTATGAACCCTAACTCCATCTACTCTCCCTTATTACGCTTTACCCATCCCACACCAGCCTCTTCTCTTTCCTGACTAGATGTTCCAGTTTGGGTCTGAAACGTTCCCCAAGGTCCAGGCACTAAAGGCTTGATCCCCGGTCTGTGGTGCTATCAGGAGTCAGTACAACCTCTAGAGGGCGGGGCTTAGTGGTAGGGAGTGACGTCACTGGGAGTATACCTTTGAAGGCGAAATGGGAACCCTGGCCTCTCTTCCTTCTGTTTCCTGGCCACTGGGAAATGAGTTGCTTTTCTCTGCCGCATGCACCCCACCACGATGTTCATGCTGGCCACAGGCTCAAGGCAACAGAGTCAGGAAATCGTGGGTTAAAACCACGAGTTTATAAGTTATCATCCGAATAATTTGTCAGTGCAGTAGACAGCTGACTAACAAAGTAATACTGTGTCCTTCTCAGGGCGGGGCACTTGCTACCCCTTCTTTATTTTTATGGATAGGCACATGAGTAATGGAGGTCAGAGGACACATGCAGGAGTCAGTTTTTCTTCCCACCTTGTGGGGTTTGGACATAGAACTCAGACCTTCAGGCTTACATAACAAATACATCACCAGCTAAACCATCTTGCTGACCCACTCGTGACTATTCTATTCCTTGAGATTTTTTTATTTATTTTTATTTTATGTGTATGAGTGCTTGCCTGATGTACGTGTCTTTGTCACTGTACCACGCATGTAAGTGTGGCAGCATCAGATCCCCGGAGACTGGAATTACAGATGGTTGTGAGCCACCATAGTGGGTTCTGGGAATCAAATCCTGGTCCTTTGGAAGAACGGTCAGTGCTTTAAACCCCTGCGCCGTCTCTCTAGCTCCAAACCTGACTATTGAGTTGGCTATTTGGGCTGGTTAGTCTGGAGCGAGACCATTTTGAGACTCAGAATGTTTTGAGATTTATGGAGCAACAAGTGCCTACATACAGATCTTTAAACAGAAAGGTCCAGAGGTGAGAGAGAGGGAGAGAGAGAGAGAGAGAGAGAGAGAGAGAGAGAGAGAGAGAGAGAGAGAGAGTGTGTGTGTCTGTGTCATGGAACACATATACAGAAGTCAACTTGAGGGAGTCAATACTGTCCTTAAACCACATTAGTTCTGGAGATCCAACTCAGATCATCAGGCTTGGCAGCAAGCACCTTTACCCACGGAAATACTTTGTGTGCCTTCATTCTATTTTTCTATTTCTATTTTATTTTACTGAAGATGTTGTAATATCTCTAGTGGCCTTGACCTCACTGGCTTACCCAGATGCTCGGAAATTTAGAACCCTTCTATGTGCTACCACTCCTCACTGATTTCACTCTTTTCTTGTATATAAAATGCAGAACACAATTAAATAGCAAGAAGTTATATTGGACAGTTTCATGCTTTCCTAATATATCCATTCCATTCACACCTGCTTTGTATGAGAAACCAATTTTATTAATTTGTGGTTTTATCTTTCCATAGCTGTTTGGTTGGGATTGAAGAAATGGGTCAGAATCTATGAGCACTTACTACTCTTTCAGAAGACCTGAGTTCAGTTCTCTCTCTCTCTCTCTCTCTCTCTCTCTCTCTCTCTCTCTCTCTCTCACANGAGAGAGAGAGAGAGAGAGAGAGAGAGAGAGAGAGAGAGAGAGAGAGAGTCAAAGCCTTGCATCAGGGAGTTGATGTTCCACCTTAGTAATTGTGCATAAAGCACATTTATTTCTGGGCTTATTTTAAGCCGTCTGACACTAGACAGAGAGAATAGACACATCCACACTGCTTAGCAAGGAAGTCATCTTTCCTGGTGTCACGTGCAGTCACAGATCCTCACAAGCCATTTTGCTGTGAAGCTTCTGATGCAGATGAGGAAGAAGGGCAGACGTGGTGTTTACCACCGTGCCACACCCTGTGTAGTCCTTCAAATCCCAGCACTGGGGCCTGGGCAGCACACTCGGTGAGCTATAGGCCAGCCTTGTCTCAAATAATAAAAAACCAAAATAAAACAACAAGACTCAAACCTGGAATACGGGGAACACTAGCGATTTGCTTGGTTTGGTTTGGGTGGAAGAAGCCAGCGGCATTGGTTGTCTCTGGACAATGGATATAGGCTGAAAATGGGGGCTCTTGGCTCCCTGGCTGGCTACACGTTTGACATTGTAACACATCATTAACATCTGCAGAGTTCATGCTTCAGTGTAGAGAGAATCTGTTATAAGCATATCTGACAATTTAAAAAAAAGCCTATGGCCAATGAGCTGAGGCAGGAAATAGGAGAAGAGGCATCCGGCCGAGAGAGAGAATTCTGGGAAATAGTTCCCAGGTGAGAAGATTCACCTGGGAACACAGAAGAGGTCAGAAGCAGAGGTAACCAGCCACACAGATGAACTTAGGACATCATACAAGGAGAGATTAGCCCTGGAACACTGAGAAGATGGATGCAAGCCAGCAGGTAGCTGAACTCAGGATAGAATAAAGGTGAGATTTGCCCAGGAACTCTAAGGAGATGGCCATAAGAGGATGGGGAGAGGAAGCTGGCCACATAGCCGAACCCAGGTTAGAATAAAAAGGATAATAAGTTATAGCAAGTCAGAGAGCAAGCCGAGGCTTATGACCTAGGCATTAATTAGTAAATTATTAGTCTCAGAGTCGTCATTCTGGAAAGAGGGGCTGGGAGGAAAAGGAGATTTATTTTTAACACTTGAGAACTATGTAATCTCTCCAACCACACACACACACACGCACACACACACACACACAAATCTTATAGTGATTTTAGTAACTATAGTTTTGCTACAACTACATTTTTTCTTTTTCCTTTTCTTTTTTAAAAGATAGTAAGTTTCTGGGAGCCCTAGAGATGGCTTCATGGATAGGGGAAGGCACCTTTCTTCTAGAGGTCTTAAGTTCAGTTCCCAGAACCCTACTTAGACTGCTCTGAATCACTTGTAACTCCAGCTACAGTCCCCACAGACACTATGCTTGCATGCACACATTCACACACACACACACACACACACACACACACACACACACACACACGTACATGCACACGCACACAACACAGTTGAAAATACTATGTTCTTTAAAAATATAGTAAATCATCAGTAGTTATTTTGTGCATGTTTACATGGAGGGATCACACACGTGTCATGGCACCAGTGTGGACGTCAGAACACAAGTGGAGTCACTTGTCTTTTTCCAACTGTACAAGGGTTCTAGGATTTGAACTCAAGTTGCCAGGTTTGGCATCAAGTGCCTTTTGCCCACTGAGCCATCCTGCCAGCCTACACTCTGGTAACTTTGAATTGCCTGAGGCAGGCTTTGAGAAAGACATCTGTAAGAAAGACATATCGCTGGTTGGCACGTTCTGATCCCAAATTCCAGCCATCCGAATTGATGACTTTTTATTTTTAAATAAGTCCCTGGAGGTAGAGTTGACACATGTACTGGTAGCTGACAAAGCAGATTCCCTCCTGTGGTCCTAATGGAAGCATCTAGATTCTTTGCAAGTTGGGTTGTGACAGCTGGAATCAGGGTCTATGCCTGTTTGATTTATTCAAACGTAAGCTAGGGTTTGGAGGATGCTGGGAAGGTCAGAAGGTGGGAGAAGGAAGCCAGCAAGCATGCATGAGAGGCTGGAAGGAAAACTCTTGTAAGCAGCACTCATTTGTATCTGGACACTGTCTCCGCCATATCCTGTGGCTTAAGGGCTTCGCAGGAGTGTTTGGGTGGCTGGCCAGCACATTTACTGCAAGACAACGAATTTGGGTGTGTGGTGCTGGGGACTAAGGGTGACATTTACCATCTCAATGTACAGGTTCCAGGAAAATGCATTGTGTTAGAATTGGCTCCAGGATACCGTGGCGCTCCTTTCTGGCCAAGTGCCTGCTTATTTATAGCCTCATCCAAAGTTTCTGGGGTTTCCCTCCTTCGGCTTTTGAATTATTAATATGTAAAGATTCCACTTGATGTAAATTGGGAGGGGACTGGAGAGATGGCTCAGTGGTTATTAACACTTGTTGCTCTTGCAGAGGACCTGGGTTAAGTTTCCAGCACCCACAGAAGAGCTCACAGCAGCCTATAACCCCAGTTCCAATGGATTTGATGCCTTCCTCTGACCTATGTAGGCTTCTGCATACGTGTACATGCATGCACTCAGATACATACACATACATAAGATAAACAAATAAGTGTTTTGAACATTAGGAAGTGTTGGATTGTTTCCGTTGGAGACTTGTGTGCTTCGTGTTGACTTCAGAGGACAGAACTTTTCCTTTGAGTCATCTGAGGGGTCTAAAAGGATGTGTAGTTCAGATAAAAGTTGGGTTGAACACAAGCCTAGTGGTGTACATCCTTAATCGCCATGTTCGGGAGGCTGAGGCAAGAGTTGTCTCTTGTGAGTTCTAGGAGATCCTGGTCTACAAGTTCCATGACAGCCAGGGCTACATAGAGAGAGCCTGTCTCAAACAAATGGACAGACAGACAGACAAATGCTGGCTTGAAGAGGCCACTTTGGCCGGACTCTTTGTTTTTGTTTGTACTGTGGACTGAATGTGGGGCCTTGTGTGCGGTCGGCAAGCTCTCTACCATGAGGGTTTATCTCCAGTCTTTGGTCTGACACCTTGAAAAATCGAGTTTATTTGACACATGAGGCTTAGAAGGACCAGATAGCTTGAATCCACTGATTTCTTGCACCATGAGAGTTTTGGAATAGGTGGAGTGGTCAGTCTTTCATTTTCTCAGCGTGTCCACTTTTGGCCAGTGAAACTGGAACTGGTTTTGGCAGATGTATTGAAAGTTAATTAAACCAGGGAGTCATAAAACAGATAAATGTTTTATTCCGACTCCAAACATCTAGCTTGTCATAATGTGCTGATACATTTTTAAAACTTTATTGTTATTTATTTATGTACATGCATGTATGTGTCCGTGTATGTGCACATGTATGCAGAGACCTGAAGAGATCAGATGGGAGTGTTGGATGCCCTGGAGCTGGAGTTATAGGTGGCTGTGAACCACCATGCGGGTGCTAGGAATTAATCTGGGGTTCTCTCTCTCTCTCTCTTTCTCTCTCTCTCTCTCCCTCTTTAAAAGATTCATTTATTATTATATGTAAGTACACTGTAGCTGTCTTTAGACACACCAGAAGAGGGCTTCAGATCTCATTACAGATGGCTGTGAGCCACCATGTGGTTGCTGGGACTTGAATTCAGGACTTTTGGTAGAGCAGCCAGTGCCTCTCACCACTGAGCCACCATCCAAGCCTCTCTCCTGATGTTTTTAATGTAGAGTTAAGGCCTTTTCTTTTGTTTATTTTCACTCTGTTGAAGGATGTTTTCACCTATATTTTTCCTGTGTGAACTGTGTATAGATTGCATTGTCTTGTGTTCTGGCTTCCCTAACATGAAGCAACATTCTGGCTACCTATGTAGCAATATGACCAAACTTCTTCTTCAGTCTTACATTTTCTCTCCTGTGGGTGGACAGTCCCTCACCCCTTCTATGTGAGCTTGTCACAGTGACCAACGCCTGGGCAGAGCAGCTTGAGGGAGGGAGGATTTTGCTTTAGTCATAATTTTGAAGCCAACGAAGAAGAGATGCCATCATAATTGGCAGGAAGCAGAGGAAACAGCTGCTCAGGAAGGGGTTGCAGCTCGAGGTAAGGCTCTAAGGACCCCGCCCAGTCACCTGCTTCCTCCAGCCAGTCCGCTCCTCTACTCTTTGCAACCTCTCAACAATGCCATTAGATTACAACTCCATCAAGGGATGAATACATTCATGAGTTCAGACACCTCAGGATCCAGTTGCTTCCCCAAAGCCTGTGAGCTGTCAACCAAGTCTCCAGTTCATAAACCTATGGGGGCACATTTCATATTTAAACCCTAATGAATCCTTAATTTAGCAGCATGCTATTTACTTCTCTAACGCATATATGCACGAGTACCTGCATGCATGATGTGCACCACATGAATGCCTGGAGTCCTAGGAAGACAGAAGATAGCATCACATCCTTTAGAACTGGCGTTTCAGATGCTGGGAGCTTCTGTGTGGGTGCTGGGAACTGAACACAGGTCCTCTGGAAGAGCAGCCAGGGCTCTTAATCCCAAGCAAGCTCCCTGGCTCTTGATGGCTTTTTCTTTCTTTCTTTCTTTCTTTCTTTCTTTCTTTCTTTCTTTCTTTCTTTCTTTCTTTCTTTCTTTCTTTCTTTCTTTCTTTCTTTCTTTTTAAATCATAGACTTTATGTAGATTTTTTTTCAAACAATTCAGTTTCACTTTTGTGGAAATAACAGTCCTGTTCAGATTATTATTCCATTGGTTAATATAGTTCCAAACATTAATCGAGTGTGTGTGTGTGTGTGTGTGTGTGTGTGTGTGTGTGTGTATGTGTGTGTGTGTGTAAATCAGGGACAACTTGTAAGAGTCTGTTCTCTCCTTTTCCCATGTGGGCTTTAGGCATCGCTTGAACGTAATGCTCAGGTTTAGTGGCAAATGTCTTTAGCCATCCCCAGACTCCATGTAATATCTGTTTATACTTTGCATTTATTTGTATATGGAGGGATTCATTCAGTGACATCATTATCAGGGACATGTATTTCTGGTGTAGATAAATGTGGCCCCTGAACAGTAGACTCTGGCTAACCAAGTGTCTCTGTGGGGATAACAGAAGCAAGCGCCTCCCAGAGAAGCCTGCAGAGAGCAGGTAGCATGTCGTGTGGATTCACTGTTTCCCCAAGAGACTGAAGGACGTTGGTTCATCTAATAAGTTGCATAAGTTAAGAAAGTTGTTACTAGATTTTTTTTTCCTAAAAGAAAGAACCCCAAGCTCACAATAAAGCTATTTGCTAAGGTGGCTGTGGATACTGTATCCCGTGGGTATTGTTTAGTTAGCTAGTTGCTTGCCATGTAAGTAGGAGGGACCTGAGTTTGATCTACAGAAGCCATTTACAAAGTCCAGTGAGGTGGCATATACTTACCATCAACTGCTGGTCAGGCAGAGTCAGGTAGGCAGACCCCTGAGGCTCACTGGCCAGCCAGACTTAGCCAGCTCTGCAAGTTCCAGGCTAGTGGGAAACCTTGTCTCAAAAGAAAAATGTAGGCGGGCTGGGGAGATGGCCCAACAGTCACATAGCTTGCCATGCATACATACGGAATAACGAGGACTGGAGTTCGGATGCCCAGAAACTCATCTTAATACTAGGCGGGTGTGGCTGCTGGCTTATAATTTCAGACTCAGAAGGCAGAGACCAAGACTCCCAGAGCAAGCTGGGTAACAGACAAACCATATTGGTGAGTCATGGATTGGGCTGAAAGACTCTGCCTTAGTGAATAAGGCGAAGAATGGTTCCTGATATTAGACTTGGGCTCCACCTGCACGCTCAGCCCCATCACACATGCGCATCCACACACATGCCAGAAAGTGCACGCACCTCGCTAACATTAAACATGGGAAACAAGATGGATGGTGCCCAAGGAATGGCATCCACGGTTATCCTCTGACTGACACACTTTCCTAGAACATGAGAGTTGTGCTGTGAGGCCAACATCTATTTTTGCTGTGTTTGCATAATTTTCCACACAGGAGCTGCTACTCAGTGAAGGGCTGTTCCTTACACATGGATGAGGGACTGGCAGCCATAGCTCTGGTCTCCATGTTCTCTAATGTGGCTTCTCTTCTCTGTGGCCCAGCTTGTGTGTACCCCAACTGCCCCCATCCCAAACAGCAGACCATGCATTTTGTCTGAATGCTGACTAAGGATGTCACTCATGTGGACCCCATGATCCATTGGTTGTGAAAAGGGCCCTTCAGTCAATCTCCTCTTGGCTCAGCGCACGTCCCTTCCCTGTGACTTCATCCTCACATGTCCCTCTCTGGGTCCTGAGCATTTGCTGCTATTGCTTCATGGAAGGGTGACTTGCTTATTTGTCTAAGGATGGGCTTAGAGTTAAGGTGGGGAAAGGAGGTTCTGGGAGGTCAGACATTCGGAAGAGACAAGGGGAACCCTGAGGGGCAGAAACTGCAGAACAAGGCAAAGGCTTCTCCAGTTTTACAGATCTAAGAATCAAAAACCAGGCCTGTGGAAGGTCTGGAGTCCCCTTCTTTGTTCCTCCCTCATTTCCCACCTATGAGTCTCAAACCCAGCCACCTTTAATCCCATAGGGAGCTAGCTGTGTGTGTGTGTGTGGGGGGGGGTGTTCTACACTGGTCACCCTTGCCTTGTGTAAATAAGCAAAGTCACCAGAGGACCCTGCTCTAGGTGACCTATGTGATGGGCTGGCAGGTCTCAGCAGCACCTCTTATTTCCATAGCGTTTGTTGGCAGTGAGCCAATGGCTAGCTGTGTTTGAACATTATTAAAGGAACTGGTTGTTGACTGGCCACTTGGCAAGCAGGCACACCTTCTCTCATTGCTGGTGTTCCCAGGAAGAATTCTGCCTTCTCTTTAGGAAGCTGAGGATCTGCTCTGAGAGAGAGAGAGAGAGAGAGAGAGAAAGAGAGAGAGAGAGAGAGACAGACAGACAGACAGACAGTTCCAGGACAGCCAAGGCCACAGAGAGATTCCCTGTTTGTTTTGTGTTGAGGTGTATTTTTAGTTCTGTGTAAGCAGGTGTCTGTGGTGGGAGNAGAGAGAGAGAGAGAGAGAGAGAGAGAAGGTGTGTGCATGTGTATATATGTGTGTGCATGTGTGTATGTGCATGTGTGTATGTGCCTTTGTGTATGTGTTCATTAGCATGTATGTACGTGTATGCGCATGTATGTATGTGTGTGCTTGTATACATGTGTGTGTGCAGGTGTGAGTGAATGTGTGTGCATATATGTGTCTGTGTGTGTAGATTTGTGTATGTGTGTGCATGTATGTATGTGTGTGCCTGTGTGTATGTGTATGTATGTGCATGTGTGTGTATGTACATGTGTGCAAGTGTGTATGTGTGTGCCTATGTGTATGTGTATGTATGTGCATGTGTGTACATGTGTGCCTGTGTGTATGTGTATGTAGGTGCATGTGTGTGTGTACATGTGTGCATGTGTGTATGTGTGTGCCTGTGTGTGCATGCCACCTTGCTTGGCTTTTTATATAGGTGCTGGGGAACTGAACTCAGGTCCTCATCTTTGCATGACAAGCACTGTACCATCTCCAACCCCCTATGCTGAGGGGTCTCTGAGAAAAAGAAGCAATAGATCACAACCCAGGTGTGAGCCAGTGCCCTCGGCCTTTCTGCCTGCTGGTCACTGGAAGGAGCCATAAAGTGCATATGGTTTACTCATTCTGAGAGTCCTCACAGCCTTCCCTTACTAATAATAAGCCACAAAAGCAGAAGAAGGAAGGTCCGAGAGCTCAGGTGGCCGTTCGTAGAAACGTTCCACTGTTCAGATGGTGGCAAGTGGAAGCAGAGGCAGGGTGAAGGTAGAGAGTGTTTAATCATTAGATTCTGTAAGATATGAGAGTCCACGAGAGGGGACAAAGTGGAGGAGATGCCACCAACCACAGAGGTGATGTCTATGAAATATGGTGTCTGATTAAGAAGTTCCCCTTGATTCTTGGGCAGTGTGTTCCAAGACACCCCATAGATGCACTTAGGTAATGATGGATAGTAAGAACCCCACATACATCCACTTATTCTATTTATACATATGTCCACACATATATACACCCATATAGATGCAGTGACAATTTTAGTTTCTTTAAAAAACATAGAAATATTATGGGAATATGTTTTCATTTAATCCCGGGGTGGGACATGGGGCTGCTTCACAGCAGGTGTCAGTGATTTGCCTCGTGCTCTAACAGGAGCATGATTTTGCCAGCAGCAGATAGTTCCTGTGATTGTGTGATGTTTGGAATTCTGGGGATTTTTCAGAGAATATAGAGGGTGCTAGGACCCTGAGAGAGTGGGCTGTTGGTGGGTGGCTGTTGGTTGCTGTAGTTGTACACAAAGGGACAAGAAGCAATTGGATATCCTGACAGCTAACATCAAACTCGCCCCAAGGAACTCAACACCCCTCATCAGTAGGAGGAAGTAGTCTAATGACATCGTTGCCCCCTTCCCCCTCTGTCCTTCTTTGTCTCCAACCTAGTGATAGGGAGTTGAAAGTGTGGAGGAAGAGGAGTAAAAGAAAAAGGGATCCACAAAGCAGCCGAAGTCCAGGAACACACACACACACACACACACACACACACACACACGTATAAGTTAGACACAGTAAGAGGCTAATAACAATAACAAACAAAAAAGAACAATTATTATGACATACCATAATAAATCTACGAATGAAGATATCTCAAAGTATCTCATCTCCTCATTGTATAATAGTAAGATTTCTTAGAACCCCCTCTTCTTTTAAATATTGCCTTTTATTTTGAATTGTATGTATTTGTGTGTGTCTGTGGATGGATATGTGTATTTGAGAAGGCCAAAAAAGGGGGTTAAACCCTCTGGAGCTGGGATTATTGATAGTAGTTATCCCCTTGACACGGGTGCTGAAAACCAAACTTGGGTTCTCTGGGAGATCCAAATGTGCTCTTAACAGCTGAGTCATTTCTCCAACCCCATATATTTATTTTGGGAGGGACACACTCTCACTATTTAGCCAGGAACTTTCTAGGCAGAGACCAGGTTGGCCCCAAACATGCAGAAGTGATTCTCCTGCCCCTGCCTCCCGAGTGCTGGGGTTACAGGCCTGCATTGCCACTCCAACCCTAAAATACTTAGTTTGAGTCAACAGTACTGCGGGCGACTCATTTCTTCATTTTCGGTTTCCAAATGGCATAAACTGTATTTATGGTAACAGCTCCTTCTATTGTAACAGCTGCCTCTGCGCTCTAATGGCGAGTAATGAAAGTGCATTGCTAGTCCGTTACCACACTTGAATCAGAGAGAGGCCTCCGACTTCTTCCTCAATCACATCATAGTCACTTATCCCATAGGTGACTTGTGACCCTGGTCTACAGCTAGCCTGTCCCTGGCCCAAGCACCACTATTGACACACCTATACCTACGGGAGGAGAGCTGTCTACTCCTGTGCCATTTGACCCAAAGCAGGGAATGACCCCTCCCACATTACTCAAGGCACAGAGAGGTGTGAGGTCACCAGAGGGGAAAGCATTCTCAGGAGCAGCCCAGACTGAGGCATGCTGAGGCAGGGGCAGACCCATCAGGGTTTTTTCTTTTTCTTGTGGCTGTAGGAAGAACAGCTGCAGCATTTGCATGATCAGGTAGGAATGGCCTACAGGTTCTTTGCATAAGAATTACCAAGGAGGGGCTGAAGAGAACTCTGTATTTCAAAGCACTGACTGCTCTTCCAGAGATCCTGAATTCAATTCCCAGCAACCACACAGTGCTCACAACCATTTGTAATGGGATCCGATGCCCTCTTCTGGTGTGTCTGAAGACAGCGACAATGTACTCATATACATAAAATAAATATTTCTTTAAAAAAAAAAAGAATTATCAAGGCTTTCAAGACGGCCCCCACTGAGCATCCAAATGAGCCCAGGCCCTGTGAAGAAGGGGGAGGTCTCTGTGTGTTTGCACAGATTGCACACTCATGAAGCTACTCTTGTTTAGCAGACCTTCAGCCTCACTTCCCCCGTTTTGTGTGGCAATAGGCTGTTCAGGCCGTCTGCCCTCTTTGGTCCCAAAGAGAAGGTCCCTTCACTGCCACCTGCACCACTATACTTCCTGAGTGCTATTCCCCTGCCTCAAACCAACCTCTTGCTTGGTTGCTAGATCATCTGTTTCCCTCAGGGAAACTTCTATTCCAGGCCAGAGGATGAGTCTGCCTTCACAGCCCCACCTAGCAGCTCCATTGAGCAGACCAGGGCATTCCTAAGATGGGTCATTAGCGACCCGAGCCCTATTCAGGTATAACTGTTACCACACGTGGGGCACCGACAGTTCAGGTGGGCTGAATGATGGAGTTTGTACTGGCTAGCTTTGTGTCAACTAGACACAGCTGGAGTTATCACAGAGAAAGGAGCTTTAGTTGGGGAAATGCCCCCATGAGATCCAGCTGTGGGGCATTTTCTCAATTAGTGATCCAGGGGGAGAGGCCCCTTGTGGGTGGGACCATCTCTGGGCTGGTAGTCTTGGATTCTATAAGAAAGCAGGCTGAGCAAGCCAGGGGAAGCAAGCCAGTAAATAACATCCCTCCATGGCTTCTGCATCAGCTCCTGCTTTCTGACCTGCTTGAGTTCCAGTCCTGCATTCTTTGGTGATCAAAAGCAGTATGGAAATGTAAGCCAAATAAACCCTTTCCTCCCCAACTTGCTTCTTGGTCGTGATGTTTGTGCAGGAATAGAAACCCTGACTAAGACAGAGTTCATTTCCTTTTCAGCTCATTACATATTTAAAAACATTGAGACTCAGCCTCACCCAGGAGTACCACAGAGGCATCTGTTGCTTTGAAATGGCTCGCCCTTCTGGGAGTGGGGTAGTACCTCTCAAAATCTCCTCTTTCCTATTCCCTCTTCACCCCCCCCCCCCCGGCTTTGAGCTAGGGTCTCACTATGTAGCCCTGGCTGGCCTGGAGCTCACTCTGTAGACCAATCTGGCAGAAACTCACAGAAATCTGCCTGCCTCGCTGGTCTTGAAAGCCTGTGCCACCGTGCAGTCGCCCCTCCCAGTCTTGATCATTAGCGCTGGGGTGAAACTCGAGGAAAGGCATGCCGTTTACGCTTAAGCCATGCTGTCTATTGGTCACAGTGACTGGTTCAGCCTCTACAATGATTGGTTCAGGGATGAGCATGTGACCACTGCAGCCTCCAATGAGCCTCAGGTCTCAGTTGACTCTAGTTGATGTGAAGTTATGATTTAGGAGCGGCTGGTGATCATGTGACTTTACAAGGAGCTACCCACCTGTGAATCAAGGCAATCCATAATAGCAAAGCATGAAGAGGGGAGGAGGAGGGGCGGGGAGATACTGAAGGGAGGGAAGGAGGGAGAAGGAGGGTGAGGGAAAGAAATGGATGGGGGAGGGGAGAGGAAAGAGCGGGGAGGGAGAAGGGGCAAAAGAGGGGAGGCATAGCGGGAGGGGGAGAGAAGGGAGAGAAAAGGGAGAAGGAGAGAGGGAAAGAGAAGGGAAGGGGAAAGAGGACAGGAGGAGGGAGAGGGAGAAAGAGGGAGAGGAAGAAAGGGAGGAAGGGAGGGAGGGAGAGAGACATATACACCTGTGGCTCCCCACTCCCACCCCCACACGCTAACGCTAGGCTGTTGGATTATTTTTCTTGATTAAGTCAGTCTAACTGGGTTCCTCACTAACACTCAGAAGGGTGGTGACCACAGGAATTCCTTCTTCATATCCTGTAATAATGTCTGTGCTATGATGGTAGGGATATGCTCTGCTAAGGGTTGTAAGGGCATTTCGAATGGCATGACCAAGGACAGACAGTCAGCTAAGGACTAAGGCAGTTGTGACAAAAGCCTGGGTTTAGTGTCTTCTTAATTGTAGTTTGTTTTGCCAGCAAGATACGTGAGAAGCAGAGAGGGGTATGGCGATGGATGATGGTTGTCAGGATCGGGCCGGTGGTGGACAGTCGGAGTGGGAGTACGGGGTGTGGGGTGGGAGATGGGGGTTGGGAAGGAGGTGGTCAGAGCAGGCGATCTGGAAGAGAGGACACACATAAGGCAGGTAGTGCTGGAGAGCCACGGTGGATAAGGTGGGCTGCTCAGGGATTCCATCTTCCGGTTTCTTTTGAGTTTGTGGCACTGCACCATGCTGTTTGAGATCTGATTCAGGGCCCAGGAGGATGCGATCCTGGAGGTCACGTGGTCTCAGCCTCCGTTGTTCCCAGGCTTCTCTGTGTGAGCTGAGCTGTCATTGTGAAGAGCCAGAACCCTGGCATCTTTTAATTTGTCCAGAACTTTGCAACTCAGGTATCTGGGGATGTACGCTGAGGATGTACGCTGAGGCGCCAGCTTCCTTGGAGCTTGTTGGACTCTGACAAGCTTGGGTCACAGGTCTCTGCTCCAGGAGTAACTTGGACCTTGCTGAGAACTTTTTTTCCTATTTTTAGAAATGAGCTTGAAGGTATCCTTTATCTGGGGGACGCAAAGTCATTCTGACCTTTATGGGTAAGACTTATCCTGGATCTGAGGGAGTTTCCACTGTGTGTGTGTGTGTGTGTGTGTGTGTGTGCGCGTGCGCGCGCGCATGTGTGCACGCGTGCATCACAGTATACATGTGGGTGTTAGAGGACAGTTTTTAAGAATCAGTTCTCTCTCCACAATGCAACATCCTGGGATCGAACTCAGATCATCACACTTGGTGGCAAGCACCTTCACCCACTGAGCCCTCTTGCCAGTCTACACCTGCTGTTTTATAGCCCCTGAAATTAGTCATTTAATTGAGCCCTAGAGCTAGGTTTCAGAGAACGGCACTTACTTGGCCTTCCTCAAAACTAACATAAACTATGTGAGACTCAAGTCCTTGACTTTTAAGGAGTCTTCAGAGGAACCAGGGTCTATATATAATGTTGCCCAAGCCACCACGCTCTGAGCCATTTTCTGACCTGCAAACCTGCTGAACTCACTCAACTTTCTGGGAGTGGGCGGGGAGGCTCTTGACCTTGCGACTTTGTTCCAAAATCCCCAACCAGAAACTGTAACTACTCTGGCGGTGCATCCGGGAGGGAGGGCCATAGCGGATGTAAGGAAAGGGCCTTGCCCTTGCTGCTTCTTGTCTTTCATGGTTCTCAAGCTCTGAATCTCTAAGGTCTTGCATTGGCACTGGCTGAAAGAGAGTCAGGAAAGTGAAATGACAAGTCTGGACAGACAGACGGCAGACTCTGAGAGGAAGCATCCTTCCCGCTCCCTACTCTGGCAACCAGGTCATATCCAGGGCAGTCTCCAGCTCTCGGTCAAGTGGTTCCTCACAGAATGATGGGAACTGTAAATGTGGAAAGTCTGGACTGCCATCCATGCACACATACAGAGGCAGAGGTCAGGTGAGGAGGAGGCTAAAGGGGTCCCAGGAGCTTGAGGCTAGCCTCCTAGAGGGGAGAGAGTGTAAACACCTTATCAGTCTGAATCCTGCAAGCCCCTTTCCCTTAGCAGATGGTCTCTTAATTATAATATGGCCTGACATCTAGAACAATACAGGGTCATGAGAGTCTGGGTAAACCCTGCCCAGAGAAAGAGCAAAGCTGATTCTATGGGGGCCGTGGAGGTGGCTCAGCGGGCAGAGAGCTCGCCTAAACCTGAGTTCAAATCCCCAGGACTCAAGTGATTCTGAGCACAGTAGCACACATCTGCAGTCTCAGCGACAAGCAGGCGACCTTCTTGTCGAAGCTCCTGTCCCTCCCCAACTCTGTCCCTCTGCACTCCACTCTTGGGTGTATGTAAACTTAGCCATCTTAATGTCTGTAAAATGAGACCAAGTAGGGTGACTGTCCACTTTATGAGCTCAGATGTAAATGCTTGGAGCAGTCTCCACTCTGTAGAAGGGCCTGCCATATACGTGTCTGCCGTAATTATTAGAGTTTCTGCAATTCCAGCTGTGCCTTTCGGCACATAACTATGTTTTTTTTTTCCCCATCTGGTTTCCATTTTCCCAGCTATAATACAGAATTAATGATGACAGCTCCTCCCGAGGCATGTGGTAGGAGAGTGTCATAGCGTACATTTAAAGGAAGAGGTTGTGAACTGTAAACTGCTTTACATGAACCATGTGTTTTAAAAATCAACTTTATTAATAACCATGAGTTCTGCTAGGTCCCTCTAGACTATGGTGAAGACATGATTTCAACACTTCACAGTTCAAAAATGAACAGACTATTAGAGGGTTACACTAGAGAAGGAAGAACACATGGATGAAGGTCTGTGTCTGTGCCTCAAAAGAGGAAGAATTCCCTGGGCCTTGCTTCACTGGTAATCAATTTGCAGTCCAGTTTCATGCCCTGTTTTGATTTATCAGTGTGAGTGTAGGGGTCCCCTGGAGAGGCAGGGTCCACGAGTCCCGACTGTCCCCTGAGACTTTTCGGCTTGTTTTAAAATCCAAGACTTGCTAGGGCATGGCATGGGGGCAAGATTTAAACAGAGAGACAAGGAAGAAGAGGAAGCGAAAGGTTTGCTGTTAAAAGGCCCACAAGAGTTGGGTGTGTGGCAGCCACATACCTGTCACCCCAGCTGTTGAGAAGCTGAGGCAGGAGGATAGTGAAGACCACCTAGGGCTACCTTGGGAGACCCTGTCTATGAAACAACAAAAACAAAAAATCCTCAGCCTCAAAACAAAGCCAGATAACGCAGAGAAAGTGCTTATTATTATCATTTATGAGAGAGGTGTGTGTACATGTATGTATATTTGTGTATGTGTGTTCGTGCATGTCTGTAGGTATGGATTTGTGTGCACATGGTATATGTGTATGTGTGTGCATGGTGAGTTCCACTCCCAGAATCCAGTGGGCCTCTGACTTTTTCCACAAAAGACCCTGGGGGCTCCAAATTAAAGGCAAGCTGCTCAGGAGAGACATATTTGTGTGTGTGTGTGTGTGTGTGTGTGTGTATGTATGTGAGTGTGTGTATGTGTGTGAATGTATGTATGTGTGAGTGTGTGTATGTGTGTGTGTATGTGTGTGTGTATGTATGTGTGAGTGTGTGTATTTGTGTGTGAGTACATGTGTATGTGTGAGTGTATGTGTGTATTTGTGTGTGAGTATGTGTGTGTATGTGTGAGTGTGTGTATTTGTGTGTGAGTATGTGTGTGTGAGTGTGTGTGTGTGTGCGCGTGCACGTGTACACATGTACAAGCTCTCCTGCATACCTGGTGATGTGGCTTCAGATACCTGCAAGCACACCAGTGATATCCGGTGAAGCCCAGATTGTCAAACAACACCCTTCTTATCCTACGTCAGTCCATCACCGATAACTGGACATTCACGTAAGGAGGAGGGCGTGGGCTTTGGTTTCAGGGAAGTAGGAACTGTTGACCGGGAAAGTTCGGTCTCGACAGCTGGCTGATCTGAATTGTACCCTGTGGAGTCTCCAGGCGCAGGCTGAGGGCTGCGGCAGGTACTAATTGCTGGGGTCACTGAGAGGTAAAGGCTCCAGGTCTCTTGTTTGCTCCTGGCTTGCAGCTCTCTCACTTGATCTCTTCCGGTTGGTACATGGGAGGAAGGCTCGTGCTGGTCTCTGCTAGGAAACAGTGTCCCTCAGCACCCCACAACTCAACAAGGGAGCCGTGATGTTACAGTCACCTTGCATCCCTGGGGACCTGTGTCCTGCTTGAGGCTGGTGAGGAAGGAAACAAACAGCGCGTTGGGATAAATTTAGTGCCACTGTAAGTATCTTGCTCGACACTTGCCCAGCCTGGCATTTACCGCTGTTTACATCCAGCTCAGTGGAATGTAGCATGGCTGTGACTTTCCAAATGTTTCTCATTCTCCTCTCCCAAGTGGCTTCCCTTTAATTTGGAGTCCCCAGGGTATTTTGTGGAATAAGTCAGAGGCCCACTGGGTTCTTGGAGTAGAAATCATCATGCACACACATACATACACACCTATACCATGTGCACACAAATCCATACCTACAGACATGCACAAATAAATGTACATAAGCATTGCCTTTTCCCCAGACCAGCTCACCAGAGAAAACAGCACCCCAATCTGGTGAAGCTCCCACATTTACTCACAAAATACCCCGGAGTCGTAAAATTAAAAGGGATGGGAATTAAAGGGGATGGGTTGTCCAAGGATGTTGGGGGCACTGGGAAAGCCACTAGCGCTGGATCAGGTCACTATCATTTCCTGTTAAAATTATCCCAAGGATACAAGTCAGTGCCTCTCCCCAAGCCAGCTGCCTGCTCTGGGAACTGGCCAGGGCTAGCTCCTCAGCCCTGGGGAGACCCAAATGGCTCCAGATTGCCAGTGATGTAACCTGCACTTCCTTTATTTATCCAGAGCCTCCAGAGTGCCTGCGAGAGGAAAATGAGCAAATGGGAGCACCATACAGCCAGCAGCTAGCTCTCCTTGGCTTTCTGGCGTCTTCTTGAGTTGAGGTTGAAAATCTGGCAAGAATTGGAGCTGTTCCCTCCGGTTAAAAGTAGTCTCTGTCCACGCACAGAGCAGTGTTTTCCTGTGCATTTTGGGTCCTTTGGCTATAACATTATGCTCCATTTACATTGTTTTAATTGACAAAGATGCCTTTGAGGGATAAAGGATTTGTAGAGGAAGACAGAATGCTGGGTACAGTCTTCCACGGGTCTGTCTTTGCCTAGTAACTTGGAGGGGGGGTGTATCCTCTCACGAACAATCCTGCTTTATGCAGCCTTCTCCGAGACCTGTGGGTGGCATTCAGTGGAGGGGGAAGGCTGGTTGGCATTTGGGATTCTGTCTGTTTTAGATAGTAACTTGTTTGTTTGAGCCAGAGCCTCAATATGTAGCCCAGGCTGGCCTTGGATTAAAGATTCCTCTGTCCCAGCCTTCCAAGTGCTAGCCTTACAGATGTGCAACTGTGACATCCAGTTTTAGATGTTGACTTTAATCAGAGGCTAAGTGAGAGGGGACATTTCAAAATTGTGTTGGAAGTGGTCATTTCTTCCTGGGCTATCCCACTCTGGCTCCTGAGCCTTTATTAAGGCATTTGAGACAATAGATGTAATCTTAAAGCAAATGTGTGTATGTGTTAGTGATGAGTGTGTGTTAGTGATGAGTGTGAAAATGTGTTAATGATGGGTGTGTTAGTGATTGAGTGTGATAATGTGTTGGTGATGAGTGTGTGTTTGTTAGTGATGAGTGTGAGAATGTGTTAGTGATGAGTGAGTGAGTTAGTGATAAGTGTGAGAATGTGTTGGTGATGAGTGTGTGTTTGTTAGTGATGAGTGTGAGAATGTGTTGGTGATGAGTGTGTGTTTGTTAGTGATGAGTGTGAGAATGTGTTAGTGATGAGTGAGTGAGTTAGTGATAAGTGTGAGAATGTGTTAGTGATGAGTGTGTGTGAGTTAGTGATGAGTGTGTGCTTGCCTGGATCTGATGTTGAGAGCCTTCTTCTATCATGTATCATGCTTTGTTGTGGAACCTGGCGCTCACTGCTAGCTAGCTGCTGTGGCCAGTAAACCCCAAGGGTCCCCCAGGGCTGAGACTACAGGCACATCCTGCTATGTCTGGGTTGTATATAGATACTAGGATCAAACTTAGGCCCTCATGCCTGCATGGCATGTGCTCTGTCATGCCCCACGTGTAGGGCCTTATACTTCAGAATGCTTAATATATGTTTGATGAACGAATAGATTGGTGTGTGGGTTACTGTGGGATGGAATCATCACAAAGCATGAGCTATGACAAACAGAAGTGCCAGAGAGGCCAGGGTGTGGCCGAGAGCCCCTCCCCCCTCTATGCCACATGCTAGAGGAGGTACCACAGCAGACTCAGATGGTCTGCTCTTCTCTGCTAATATCATTCAACAAAGACCGAGGAGCCTGGGACAAATGGATGAGCAACCATGTCTTTCTACCCTCCTGTTTTTCTGAGATGCAGGGAGGAGACTCACTTCAGCTTAGTAATTAATTGCTTGATCCTCTTGGGACAAGCTTAGCTTGAGTAAGCAGAACTAAAGTCCCCATGTCCTGCCTTGTCTGGGCCCAAAGCTCCACCCTTTTGTGCCTAGAACTCAAGGTCAGGTCGGGAACTGCAAGGCTCCAAGTCAGGAGCCGCTTCTGAGTCCCTCCCTGCCCTTGTGGCCCTGCAGGGCTCTAGACAGTGACCTGGTTGCAAGACAGGATGGAGAGTTCTCTGAGAAGAGTGCAGCATGGTTGTCCATACACTTTAAATTATTTAGTTGCATCAAATATTCAGATTTGTGAGAACAATAGAAACTCTATTTAAAAGCTCTAAGCATTTGACTGATGAACTGAGTGTCTCCCGAAGTCCCCAGCAGCAGGCCTACATTCTATGTGTCTCTCAAGAGTGACTTGTGCTCCTCTGGTCCAGGCTCTCACTGTCAGGACTGACTGAAGCTCAAGTGAAAACCTCAGTCCCAGAAGCGAGCCTTTACCTTCATGGGGTTCAGCGCATACCTCGTGCCTCACATCCCCGAGAAAGGAGACATTTCCACTGGGAAGCTGGGACTGGATGTTGGCAATGAAGTCATACATTATCCACGGGTGGTTCATGTGAGCTGTTCCCATGGGAGTGTGTGTGTGTGTGTGTGTGTGTGTGTGTGTGTGTATGTGCATGTGTGTGCATGTGCGTGTGCATATGTGTCTGAGTTTCAGGGTGTGAAACTACTGCTTTCTCACAAAGCATCATTTTAGGTGGTAACTCAATGTGATACCCCACTGAAGTTACTTTGAAGCCCAAGATGTGTGCTTTAACAGCAACGGCCATTTATTGAATCTGTTCGATATTCTCAAGATTACACCCATACTTAGCATTATGGTGTCTGACCTCCATACTCAAAACACAGTAAGCAGGAGCCTGGAGAGATGGCTCAGTGGTTAAGAACACTGAATGCTCTTCCAGAAGTCCTGAGTTCAATTCCCAGCATTTGCTAAAAGTCAAATGAGGGGCAGAGGGAGCTGGAGCCAGGGTACCTCTTTCCAGCATGCTATGCTGTTTCTTGTGTGGTAGGCTTCTAGACCATCCTCCATGGCTCTTCTACAACACTGCAGGGTCCTCTGCCTCTGCAGCTGATCTCTGGGAGGAGGAGAAGGAGAGCTGTGAAGAGGGCTTTCTGGAGATGAAGAGGAAGGACTGAGGAAAAGAGCCAGGCTGGGGCTTAGTAATCCATCAAGGAGCCCACAGCACCTTTGCTCTTTTTCTGTAAAAAGTTCATTTTTTAGGAATTCTGACTAAGGAGCTGGAGACATGGCTCAGTGGTGAGGAGTACTGGCTGCTCTTCCAGAGGACCCAGGTTTGATTCCCAGCACCCACGGAGTGGTTTGCAACCACCTGTAACCCCCTTCCCAAAGGATTCTGTGTCTTTTCATGATGTTCATGTGCACCAGGCATGCACACCATGTACAGACATACAAAAATTATGCACATATAATTTAAATAAATAAATCTTTAGACCAAAATCAAAACCAAAACCATATCAAGCCAAACTAACCAACCAACCAACTAATAGACAACCGCCTACCCCAAACTGGGGATGGTGCTAGAATCCCAGCACACGGGTCATGAGGATAGGGTTAGCCTGGGCTACATGCGACCCTGTCTCAAAAATTAAAAGTAAAACAAGGTTAGAGAGATGGCTCAGGGGGTTAAGTGCTTGCCACACAAATGAGAAGACCCAAGTTTTCCTCCTGAGCACCCACATCAAGAGCCAGGTGTGAAGGGCCATGGCTGTAATGTCAATCCCAGCTCTAGGAGGTGGACACAGGGGGATCCTGGGAGTTCACTGACCAGCCGGTCTCTCCAACTGCTGAGCTCCTGGGTGAGTGGGAGATACTAGATGATGATGATGGTGGTGGTGATGGTAATAGTGATGGTGGTGATGGTGATGATGGTGATGGTGATGGTGATGACGATGATGATGGTGATGGTGGTGATGATAATGATGATGGTGATGGTGATGATAATGATGATGGTGATGGTGATGGTGATGATGATGGTGATGGTGATGGTGATAATGCTTTTTAGATTGAATTTGTACTGAGCCAGCACTTTATTTTAAACCCAGCCTCTCAAGGGGAGTGTAACTCACACGCTTCTGACTGACTTGTACAGCACGCATCAAAGAGAGCTGTTTAATAAACATTGTCTCTGCCTATAAGACCTTTCCAGCTCGTATTTGGCTGGCATTGGCTGGAGTTTGAATCAGATGCAGCTGAACCTCCAATTTCAGTCCCTTCCTCTAGTCACAGTGGCTTCACCTTATAAACAGGTGGCACTAGAGGGTGGCACTGGACACTACCTGATGGTCTCTATACATGTCTGCTCAGGCACTCAAACGTATAGGTGAACACCATACACACATATACCAAATTCTAGCCACTAATGAGGCCTGCTGCTCATTATCCATTCTAATGAATCAGCAGGAATGTTGTAGACTATAGTGTAATGCAACATTAAAACAATCCCACTGAGTCCATGCCCTGACCCTTTACAAAGGACTTTGTAGGTGGATCACAATAATAACAACAACAACAACAACAACAATAAATAATAATAATAATGTCATGTAAAATGGTAAAATGATTATAAGGAAGGTTGCTAGTACTGTACAACAAGCAATTTCTGTACACACACACACACACACACACACACACAAACAAACACACACACACAGACTCGCACATCACTACATTAAGTACCATGGAGAATTCAAGCTGAGCTTCTGTCCAGACGTTTACAACCACATTGAAAAGGGTAGGTGTTCACTGTAGTAAGTGGACAATTGTTTTGGGACAGAATAAGACCTGTTAGAATAATATCACTCTTTTTCTGGTGATCACTGAGTCCAAAGGAAGCCAAGGTTTTCATGTGTAGGTGAGAGAGGCGGGAAAGACCACGTCTGATGAATAATTTGAAAACCCTGACTTCCCAATCTTAAAGCTTTCAAAAATGAATATTTATATCTTTGTATCATGCTTTAAAACTAGAGAGACCCTGGGGCTGGAGAGACTGCTCAGTGGTGAAGAGCTCTTCCAGAGGACCCGGGTCTTATTTCCAGCACCCACATGGTGGTTTGAAACAGTCTGTCATTCCAGTTCCATGGGATCCTATGCCCTCTTCTGGTCTCTGCCAGCACTGCATGCAAATGCTATGTGGACTTTCACGTAGACAGAGCGTCCATACACATAAAGTAAAAATAAGTACTTTTTTTAAATATTAGAGAGACCTATATATTTATTATACTTAGTCACTAAGCTGGTTTGTCATCGACCTGTCCTCTGGTCCTTTGTTTCCATATGCTTTACAGTGGGCTACATTCACAGCCTCCCTCCGAGAACACAGACCTTATTCTTGTTTACATCACAGGAATGGTTCTAAAACCCCCCAGACTTCCCTTCTCTGAGCTCTGAATTGGAGGGGAGGATGGTCAAGCTCCTGAAACCTGCTCCCCTAGCCAACAGGGCACAAGGCGCATATCTGAAGCTTGGATGCCCATGCTTATCCTCCTGGGAACTTGTTAAAATGCAGAATCACCCATCAGTCTCAGATTGCTTCCTAACAGGCTCCCAGGTAACACTCACACTGCTGGCCCTGGGACCACACTCTGCTGAGAGGATCTGTAGAGGTGCAGTGAACAGGAGACTCATTTTTGAACTCACAGACCCTGGCTTTTAGTGACTTTACTTCTAATTTTAAGGCAGAGAAGGACAAACCAGGTTATTTCAAAGCTTACATCTGTAGATCTCTTGGTGGGGGGGGGGCATCTATTTTGAATACAGCAATCTGTGCAATTTGAACACCAATCTCATTCTCTCTCTCTCTCTCTCTCTC
>NC_034603.1:82240889-82258752 GCF_900095145.1 Mus pahari | reverse complement strand
TCTCTCTCTCTCTCTCTCTCTCTCTCTCTCACACACACACACACACACACACACACACACACAGAGGAGCTTCCTGGCTCTTGGCTTGACATAGCCAAGACTGCATAGCCAAGACTGACCTGGAACTCCCTAGGTAGCCCAAGTTGGCTTTGAACTCATGATTTCCCAGCATCATCTGCCTCCAACAAGTACTAGAATTACAGTCGTGCACCTCCACACCCAGCTACAGATCACTGCTATTTGTGACTGTTTCAGCCAGGTGGACCGCTGTCCCCAGATTATATGGAGTTGGAGATTACAGACACGCCCCGGGAGGAGAAATGCAGTCTCCCACAAAGCTTAGAAAGAGCTCAGACACGTGTGCACAGGATTTCAAATGGCAGGGGAAAGGGAGAGAAAAAGAGATGCGTGTGCAGGGAGGAGAGGGTTAACTGAATGAATGAATGCAGCCTCCAATAGTCTGGGCCTCTGGAGGCGTCCCCTCCCCCAGCGCGCACGTATTTTTCTTTTAAGCATCAAACAGGATCACATAGAGGGTTTTGCCCAGGATCACAGACACCAGTTAGTTTCTCCTTTAAGTCCCAAAGCAAAAGTCAGGGGAACAGAGAGAACTTCCGGCGTTGAGGTGGGCGCCCGGAGGAGAGTTTTACCTTGTGTAGGACATGCTCGCTGAAATGAGGGCCAGCTCCGCCCTGGTAGGAGTCCGGTCTCTGCAGATCCATGTCCAGCTCAGAGCCAACTGCTCCCAGCTCTCCCAGCGCTCTGCGTCAGCGCTCCCAGCAGCTCAGCCCAGGCTCTGCGGGGCGCGGCAGGCTCTGGTCCGAGCACCCCGGGGGCCCGGAGGCCCGGAGGCATCCGTGGTCAGCACTGGACAGCTCCTAAGGTGGCCCGGGGCGGTGCCGACAGGTTCTCCCCAGCCCCCTCACCCCGCAAGATCCCAGAGTACAGCAGGGGAATCGCCTCTGTTGTGCACCCGGGACCAGAGTTCTGAGATACTCATAGCCCCGGATCACCTGTCTTGTGACTCAAAGATGCTGGGAGCTACACAAGATTTTGAGGCTAGTAGAGGGAAATACGTGCGCATCGCGTTCCGGAGGATCAGCTGCGTCGCGCTGCGATCCCGGAGCTCGAGGCTCCCCATCTTCAGTGACCCAGCATCTCCCTCACAGCTCAACACAACTCTCCTCGCCTGCGGTGCTGGCGCTGTTTTCCCTTTGGTCTCTAGACAGTTCCCTCCAGGAAATAAATAACTGGTCTAAGTGAGGCTGGTGGAGGCTCATAGAATGTGGCGGCTGAGGGAGAGCACACAGACCTCCCTCAAGATAGATGACCCCAAAGTTAAGAACGGTTTGGGTTAGGAGAGGCAGGTTGGTAAGGGCACAGGATGCTGGATTCTGATCTCAACTTTGAAAGTCATAACATTGGGCCAGACACTTAGTCTTTCCTAAGGGGCTTGGGGAGGTGGGGGCTCTCGCTCAGTGGTAGAGTGCTTGCTTAATGTGTGCGAAGCTCACAGTTCTGATCCCAGTCCTGCCAAAGAAATAAATAGAGATGATTATAATACTTGTGGCATTGTTGTGAATATTTTTTTAAGACGTGTTTTACAAAAAAAAAAAAAAAAAGCCGGGCGGTGGTGGCGCACACCTTTAATCCCAGCACTCAGGAGGCAGAGGCAGGTGGATTTCTGAGTTCGAGGCCAGCCTGGTCTACAGAGTGAGTTCCAGGACAGTCAGGGCTACACAGAGAAACCCTGTCTCGAAAAACCAAACCAAACTAAACCAAACAAAACAAAACCAAGACGTGTTTTGCTGGGTGTGGTGTCACATGCCTTCAGAATGCAGAGGTAGAGGTGGGCAGAGCTCTGTGAGTTCAAGGCCAGCCCGGTCTACAAAGTGAGTTCCAGGCCAGCTAGGGCAACATGATCAGACTATGTCTCAAAAACGAAAACAAAATCTTCCTCTCCCAACATTTCTTCTATTTTTATTTGTATCTGTGTGTATCTGCACACATGACAGGGGTGCCCACAGAAGTCAGAAGAGGGTATAGGATCCCTCAGTGTTGCAGACAGCTGTGGGATGCTGGATATGTGGGAATGGAGCAGCCCTCTGCAACGCTGCAAGCACTCTTAACTGCTGAGCCATCTTTCCAGCCCCAGTTCTAAAGATTTAGTGAGTTAATTCTCGTGCCTGGAGAATGCCCAGGATCTATTCAGAGCTCAGTAAATGCAGGTCGGATACTCTCTGGGCAGGGAGACAGAGCTCTGGTGACTGCCTCTAAACACCACAGGAGCTCTCTGACTGTTGGTTTGATTCCGTCTGATAAGTCTCTCGGTTGTTTGCCTGAGAAAATCGGAATAGATTTTAAGTTGGCAAGCACCCCCATAAGCACTTGAAAAAAACGCGTTACTCTCTCTTGCTTGCGTACTTTCTGATGAGACGCTTGCTGAAACCGTTTGTTCTCATCCCTGTGTGAAGGCTGCTTCCCCTCCCTCCGTCTTCCAAGATCTTTACATCCTTGGTGCCCTTTGGAAATGCTACGACTTGATGTAGGATTTTAAAATAGGATTATGGGAGCATGGAGAAGTGGCACAGTGATTTTGAGTGCAAACTGCTCATTCAGGAGGCTGTGGTTTGGTTTCACAGGTGAATGGCACCCATGTGGGCCATTCACAACCGCCTGTGACTCCAGCTCCAGGGGAGCTGACGCCCTCTTGTGGCTAACATGGGTACTACACTCATGTGCCAGTGTATACATCCACATAATTAAAAAATAAAAATAAATCTTTTATAGTTAAAAATTCATATCTAAAACATATTCTGTTTGATGTTTAAGTAACCACTTTTGGAAAATTCTCAGTCAACAGACTCTACAGATTTCTTCTGCTTTTTTAAAAAAAACTTTCTTGACATTCACTTTACTTGTATGCTATGGCGTTTGAAATTATGGCAGAGTTCTCAGATTATCTATTACTTTTCTTCTCCTCTTTGTACTTCCGTTCTGGAGAGGGCAATGTCTCATCCATTAGGTAACTGGGCATCTGCATTTTCATGTGGGATTGTCTCCAACCTCGGCATTTCTTTCTTCAGGCATGTCTAGGCGGCTGCCAAGCCCAGTCAGGCCATTGCCGTTACGCTTTAGCAAACATCGACTTTAAAGATTTATGTGTATGTGTGTGTGCCTGCATAAACTTATGCAGATTACACGCACGCAGAAGCCCACAAAGGCCAGAAGATGGTATCAGATCCCCTGGAAATGGGTTTACAGGTGGTTATGAGCCATTATGCGTGTGCTGGGAACCGAGCCAGGCCCTTTGAAGAAGAGTCACGCTCTTATCCACTGAGTCAACTCCTGAGCCCCTCTGTCAGACTTAATATTCTCGCTGCTCATCTTGCCCACACATTGAGCACGCTGCTTCGTTTTTTAAACGAGAGCCCCGGATGCATTATCAACTTCTCTTAAATATGTCCAGAGATTATTAAAATCCTTCCAGCATTTTTCCTCCCTCTTGATACTGGGCTTCCCCAAGTCGTTCTACTCATAGAGAATGGGCCTGTGACTCGCAGACTTTCCGGCTGCACCCACATTTTTTATGCTAGAGCCCTGCTAGTTCACGGATGGAGGGGAGCGTCCTCCAGTGTAATCAGGAAGTCTGCATTGCTGGCTCGTGGGTGACCTGCTCAGGTCCATCCACATTCTGTCTCCAGAGCTTCGTAGGCATCAGCAGGTAAGCCCGCCCACGGGGCTGGGGCTTCTGCTCCGTGGGGGCAGACCTCAGCTGTGGCTTTAGAGATCATTGGCTCTGCAGATTTCAGGGTAGCAGTTTGCCCTGCAAACCCAACTCTCAGCTGGGCCAAGAAATGTTATTGATTTTCAATTTGCCCAGCTTTTTCTTGATGTTATCTGGGAACGATGATTTCCGGCTTTTTACCTGTTGACACAAAAACCCAAGTTTAGAATTGAAGCAGTATTTTGGGGGGAGGGGAGGAGGAACCCAAATATCTGTGGTTTTTGATTTCTGATTCCAGGTCTTTTTGAAAACTTTTAAAGTTAAAACGCTAATTTACAAAGATTTAACGTTGTTCTTTAAATCATTCTCTTTGGGTCGCTCTCCTTTTGAGAGTCGAGACCACTCCAGCAGCAAGTCCTGCTTCCCGCCCACTGACTCATCTTGCTGGGTCTAGTTTTGCTTGTTTTATTTGTATTTTTGCTATTTGATTTGAGTCTTTCCCCCCCTTCTCTTTTTTCTTTTCTTTTTAGACAAGGGTTCTTTATGCAGCCCCGTCTTACCTCCAGTTCTTTATGCTCCTGCCTCAGCCTTTTGACTGCTGGGATTATGTGTGTGACTTGGCTATTTTTGTTCTTTTTTTTATATCATACTCCGCATCTAATCTCTTTGCCCTTTCCCTCCTTGCTCTAGAATGTTTCAGCTTGGGGAGGAAAGACTCTATTTCGTCTTGTACTTCCATTATGGGGAAATTAAGGCAGGGACCTGGAGACTGGAACCCAAGCAGAGACCACAGAAGAACAGTATTTATTAACTTGCTTCCCCTGGTTTGTTCAGCTGCCTGCCTGCCTTCCTTTCCTTCCTTCCTTCCTTCCTTCCTTCCTTCCTTCCTTCCTTCCTTCCTTCCTTCCTTCCCTTCCCTTCCCTTCCCTTCCCTTCCCTTCTTCTTCTTTCCTTCCCTCTCTCCCTCCCTTTCCCTTCCTTCCTTTCTTCTTTCCCTCCTCCCTCCCTCCCTCCCTTCCCTTCCTCTCTCCTCTCTTCCTTCCTTCCTTCCTTTCTTTCTTTCTTTCTTTCTTTCTTTCTTTCTTTCTTTCTTCTTTTGGTTTCTTTTTGATACAGGGTTTCTTTGTATACGTGTGTGTACATTTGTGTGTGCACATGTGTGTTTGATCATGTGATGTGTGTATGCATGCATGTGTGTGAGAATCTTTGCATACTGTATAGGTGTGTGTCTGCATCTATGTGTGGTCACTCTGGTGCACATGTAGAGGACAGAGGACAAATTTTTGGAGCTGGTTTTCTCTCCACCATGTGGGTCTCAGGGATTGAACTAAGGTTGTTGGGCTTGGCCACAAGCACCTCTGCCCTCTGTGCCATCTCACTGCCCCTCGTGTGTTGCTTTGTTAATAGTAGATCCTTTTTTCTTGAGTCTTCGGGGTGTGAGATGAAGCATTAACACCCCACCCCTCTTTTCATCTCCTCCCCCTCCCTATTTTTCCCCACCCTATATCAATAGGCATGATTATGGAAAACTATTGTTTTTTAAAATTATTTTATATTTGCAGAAAAATTGCATAGATGTTACAGACAGATTTTTACACTCTGTCTCTGTCACTATTAGTGTCTTAGGGGACCTTTCTCATGTCATGGCACTGACATGTCATGATGCTGATAAGACATGGCACCAATATGTCATGGTGCTGATATGTCATGGTGCAGATATATCATGGTGCAGATATGTCATGGTGCAGATATATCATGGTGCAGACATATCAGGTGCAAATATGTCATGGTGTTGATATGTCATGGCATCAATATGTCATGATGCTGATATGAGGGAGTTGGACTCCGCAGGACTGGAGTTATGCATGAGTGTCATGTGGGTGTTGGGGACTCGTTCCTCTGCAAGAGCTACAGGTGCCTTTAACTGCTGCCCTGTCTCTTCAGCCCTCCACATTTTTTAAGTGCTAGAGTTAGTGTTTAAAAAAGAAAAGAGTAGCAAACACTCCCACGGGTAAAAGCAGACATCTGAGCTGGGGAGAGACAGATGCTCGAAAGGTCCACTGCCATATTTCCTTTAGGGAGTGCTTTTAAAATTTTGATCCCTAGGGTTCTCAAAGCTCATATACATTTATTGAAGTCTGTGCCTTGTTTTTTGTTTTGTTTTGTTTTGTTTTGTTTTTCATATACTGCTGGGTAAACAGTAGACCCCGCCAAATTAAAATAGCATCTCTTTAGTTTGAAGATGAAATGTCCCCCCTTTGGGTCATGTTTGAATATTTGGTTCCTTAGGCAGTGGTGTCATTTTGGAAGGTTCTGGAACTTTTAAGAGGGGGACTTTCTCTGGATTCAGTGGGTCACTGGGAGCACACCTCATGGGTTTATGGTCCAGCTTTGCTTCCTGTCTGCCCTCTGCTTCCTGTTCTGCCAGAATATGGAGAGTTCTAGCTGCACGCTCAGCCGGGTAGCACCATGCCTTCCCCTCCATGGTTGTCCATATCTCCTTAAACCATGAGCCCAACAAGCCCTTTCTTCATGGAGTTGCTTCTTGACAGTAAAGGAACCAAGAGAACCTTCTGTTCTGGAAACTCTCTTGAATAAAATCGTTTACTGCCTCTTAGTGGTTGCCACCATTTTCTGAGGTTCTCGGGTATCAGGTTCTGTGCATCCTGGTTGGCTTCTTTCTTATCTGTGCCAGTCACTTGTGCATTGCTGCGACAAAGTGTCCATCACAAGCAACGGAAGGAGGGGAGGTCTGTCTCAGCCCACTGTTTCAGAGCTCTTTGGTCCTTGGTTCCATAAATCCTGGAAATGGATGGCAGAACATTATGGCATTGGGAGCGTGTAGACTCACCTTGTGATAGGAAGCAAAGAAGGAAGGAGCTTGGAGCCAGGCATGGTTTCCAGAACAGCAGCCATGGAGATCCTACTTCAGCTGATTAAGTTTTACTCTAGCCTTCACAGGCACACATACACACAAATGTGTATACATGATACACAATACACAGACACACAAACATACATACATACACATAGACAGACACACACAGACACAGAAAGACCAGATACACACACACAGACATGCACACGTGAACACACACACATACACACATATGTGAATATATGATACCCAACACACAGACACACAAACATATGCATACACATAGACACACATACAGACCAGACACAAACACACTGACACTCATGCACGTGTATGTGCACACACATATAAACAGAGACCATACACACACAGAGACATGCACACATGAACTTGTACATACACAAACACACACACAATACACATGCACACATATGTGCACACACATACACAGAAACCATACATACCAGACACACACACATGAACATACACACACCCAGACACACTCACAAACACATATACACAGACATGCACACACACACATGGAAACACACATGCATATACACACAGACACACACAGGCACACATAGACACACACATATGCACAAACATGTATACATGACACACAACACACAGATATACAAATATACACACATACACATAGACAGATAGACACATACACACACAGAGACCACACAGAGACATAGACACACACAGACACACACAGACACACACACACTATCTAAATCTATCCGTAACCAGAATACTATCCTTGAACTTTTATATGTGTCTAACGTGGAGATTAAGCAGCAGGTGCATTCTGGGTCATTAAGGAATTGTGCCTGAACCATGCTGATAAAGGTAAGGCTGGCAATCTGCTAAGTCCAATGGTCAGGGCTCATTGAAAACTCCACGATAAACTCCACGGGGCTTTCATGCTGCAGAAAGCCGTGTGACTCAGAGATGGGATGGCGTTCCGGGGTGTCTCTTCCTTCTGGAGGGACTTGTACAGGTCCTAGGCTAAGTCCCACAGCAGTGAGGGCCGCACAGGAGGGGCAGTGTCCTCCATCGCAGCCTGTCCTCCCTGGTGGGAATGGAGGCTATGGGTTGTGTTGACCCAGAGAAAACAATGGTGACTACAGCTCCTTCCTGGGAGCTTTGAGAGGCTCATTCTCCATTCATCCATTCACCCCTGGCCAGGCCTCTGCCAGCGCTCAGGCTACACAGACAAAAGAGCCGCAGTTCCTGCCTCTGACAGGGACAGGCCAGCAGTGTGCTCCATGTGACTGACAGGTAGGGCTGCTCATCCCACGTGACAAGGGCTATCGGTGAAGGTGATGAGATAATGTAAGCGGCTACAACCCGAACATTGGACCCATCTCGACCTGCCGTTTACTGAGTGTGCTGCTTGGCTTGCTCTTTTGCCCGGCTTATCTCCACGTGACTCTTTTATGGTTGTTGTGGAAATTAAATGAAGGATGCTTAGAAACATTGGCACGGTGTCTGCCACATTGTGTGTGCTCCATCTGGACATTGTCATTGGGAACAATATGGATTTAGTGTGCCAGAAGCCAGAGCAAGGAGGGAGGTGAGACTCAGAGAAGGCTCACCGAGGACAGGGTCACCTTGCATCTCTCTTCCTCCTTGAGAAAGGCCCCAAGTGGCACTCATCTGTAAACCTAGCACTTAGGACATTAAGGTGAGATGGTTGTGAGTTTGAGGTCAGCCTGGGCTACATAGTGAGGGAGAGGATGGAGGGAGGGAGAAAGAGGGAGACAGACAGACAGAGGGAGGGAGAGCAGAGAGAAAGAGACAGACAGACAGAGACAGAGGGAGTAGAGAGACAGAGACAGAAAAAGAGAGAAGGACAGAGAGAGGGAGAGAGATGAGAGAGAGAGAGAGAGAGAGAGAGAGAGAGAGAGAGAGAGAGAGAGAGAGACACTTAGGGTAACTTTCCAGGACATGGGCTGCCACATGGTTATTATCCTTTCTCTGCCCCCTTAGCACACTCTTTCCAGAGAATCAGGGATGAATAATGAATGAACCATGTACTGTGACAATCACGTGCCAGGCTCTTTTGCCTGTTTAATGGATCTAACTTAATCTCACCCAGTAACCTGCTGGTGACAATTCCATTCCCAGCTCAGAGCTGCATAGTGAGACCTGAGGACAGCAAGCGCCACCAAGTTCACGCAGAGGGCGCATTGGGTCAGCAGCCCCTCAGCCATGCTGGCCCAGGCAGAGCTGCGTTCCCACCGTCCATCCTGCCAGGGCGTTCTTCATAGTCACAGGTCACACCCAGTTCAGACTGTGAAAGTGTACTCAGAGCTTCTTAGCTCTGCTCCTTAGTTGAAAACTCCCCAGCACAGGGACTTTTGGCTGGGCTGGGCTCGACTCCGTTCGGTTCAGCAGGTCAGGGTCTCAGAGCTAAGAGGAATCACCTCTCCAGAGTGGTACAGGAAGCATCTAATGACTCCATCGCGAGACACATTTACTTCAACATCCTGACTATGAAGACAGCCCCCTGGCTGGGACTCCAGGAGCCTATCTGGTCCCTCCACAGTCGTTGGCACTTCAGCTGTCCTCCCTTTCCCAGGAGTTTCCTCTACATTCAAGGAGGTTCCACTACAGAGTGCGAAGCGCTCCATGACTCACTGCTGCCACCTAGTGGACATTTGTCTTCAGCCGGGTCTCCAGGCGACTTTAATATTGAGAATGGACAAACTCTCCCTGAGAGAAGGGAATTCGACCATCGATATTCAGAGCACAACAGGCCAACAGATAAAGTCAAAGCTTACTTGCAACCCTTTAGACCCCCTCCTGCTCCATTCCTTCATTGTGTTGTGGAAAAGCCTGGTCCAAGGACTCAAGTTCTCTTTACTGAGCACATTTTAGCAAATCATTCCACACTACGGTGACTTCGGGTCACAGCCACGTTCTATTTAAAAAGTTCAGGGCTGGAGAGGTGGCTCAGCGGTTAATAGCACATACTGTTCTCAAAAAAGGATTTGGGCTCCATTCCCAGCTCACCAGCACTGTAATCCAGTTGGGGGGGGTAGGTGGGAGGGGGTGGGATCTGATGCCTCTGGCATCTTCTGGCACCTGTGTGTATGTGCATGTGCCCACCTTCCCCACATATACGCATAATTAAAAATGGAATACATCCTCAGAAGTTCTTGGCACAAAGAATTCCAGGTGACAGAATTCATAATTCCACATTTGTGTACGGCAAATATCCTTATATCACATTGCTTCCCTATAAAAATATCATCTAAAAATAAATCAGGGTCAGAAGTACATCTCAGCAAGTAAAAGTGCTCAGCAGGTCAAACTCCAAGAAGTGGTCCTAGGACTTCCACGTGTGTGCATCGTGGCATGATCCCGCCCCCGGGCACCCCCAAATTAAGTAAAATGTCATAGAAAATTTTAAAGTAAAAATGTGTTTAGTTCAGAGAAGTTGTCTGTGATCGCTCACTTTCTGGGGTTTCAAATATGCATATTGCCTATTGGGGAGGAATTTGCTTTTAAGCGTCAGTCTTGACCGTTGATAATAATACAGATGACCCCTCCCCCCACCCCCCAGTTCGAAACAGCTGCCAGGGCACAGGCAAGAGCATCCCTGCAAGGGAGGCATCATGTTTTTGAAGCTCTCTCTTTGTTGAAGTCACACCTCACTTGGCCATGATCCCTTTCCAGCGCCTCTCCCACCCAGCCTGCCACCTGCTTACAGGGATCTGTGGATTCGATTTCAGCCATTTTCCAAAAGGAGACAGGAGGTGGTTCCAGGTCCTCCAAGCTGTCTGTCCCCAGCCCCGAGGTGTGCAGCTGCATGAAGACTGGGAGAGGATAACTGAATCCCTCCGTCCAAAGGGTCCGTTTATTAAGTGCTCAGATCAGTTTTCTTTAAGATGGAACTCGGGGTATATCGAATCAGACTGGACTGTGGTTGAACTAAATTTAATTCTGGCACATGTATCATTCATAAATAAATGGCATCCATCCATCCATCCATCCATCCATCCATCCATCCATCCATCCATTCCAGTGCAGCAGGAGCACGGAAACCCTAAGGAGAAGCCAAGAGCCTGGTGGTGTGCTGCTTTAGCCACGTGCTCATCCCGATTCGACGATTGCCTGGAGGAATGGCCATCCCGCTTCCATCTGCATAACCCCCTTGGTTTCCTAAAATGAATTTTTTACTTTAGTCGCTTTTCCTTGTCTTTGTGTTTGTGTGTGTGTGTTCGGGGGCTGCTTGGTAGCGCTGAGCTGAACGAATACACCACAGATGCTCATCCGTTCTCCCCTCCAAGGACGCATGGCAGCTCCTGGTTATTATTTGTTGCAAACAGCACTGCTGTGAACCTTCACACGCAAGCTTCCTGTTGTCCCTGTAGAAGAAGTCCACTTTGTCTCTACATCTGAGAGTCCTTTATTCAAAGCCAGCTGCAAGTGCTGCCACAGTGTGGCAGTGATGGAGAACAGCAGGCTGGAGAGATGGCTCAGCAGTTAGGAACATTTGCTACTCTTGCAGAAGACCAAGGTTCGAGCGCCTGTGTTGGACAGCTCACAGCCACCTGTAACTCCGGCTCCTGGGACTATTCTGGTTTCCATGGGCTCCTGGACTCGTGTGCATATACCATTCCCTTACCACATACATGCATACACACGCATATTTAAGAACACAGGCTAATTGGTTAGCCTGGAGAAATGGCTAACCAGTTGTGAGTGCTCACAACTCACGTAGGGGACCTGGGTTCCTTTCTCAGCATTTATATCAGCAACAGGCAGGTTGCAACCTCCCTGCCTGTAACTCTAGTTCCAGGAGACCTGGTGCCTTCCTCTGCCCTCTGTGAGCACCTGCAGTATGAAGTGGACATGAACTCATGCAGACATAAATATATAAATAAAAATAAATGCAGAAAAAAAATAAGATCATGGGCTGGAGAGATGGCTCAGCAGTTAAGAGCACTGGCTGCTCTTACAGAGGTCCTGAGTTCAAATCCCACCAACCACATGGTGGCTCACAACCATCTATAATGGGATCTGATGCCCTCTTCTGGCACACGGGTGTACCAGGGCACTTATATACATAAATAAATCTTTAAAAATAAAACAAAGGGGATGGAGAAGTAGCTCAGTGGTTAAGAGCACTGACTGCTCTTCCAGAGGTCCTGAGTTCAATTCCCAGCAACCACATGGTGGCTCATAACCAACTGTAATGGGATCTGATGCCCTCTTCTGGTGTGTCTGGAGACAGCTACAGTGTACTCACATACATGAAATAAATATTAAAAATAAAATAAAATAAGATAAATCTTTTTAAAAATTAGTGAGGAGCTATAGCCCTTTCCTCACTGGACTGTGAAGAATAAATGAGAAGAAGCTGTAGAACATGCCAAGCGCACAGCTTGGCCATTCTTCCTTATCATCAAGCCCCAGATGCCGTCACCAATGTGCTAGGCCCTCCACTTGGCCATTCTTTCTTATCATCAAGCCCCAGATGCCGTCACCGATGTGCTAGGCCCTCTACTTGGCCATTCTTCCTTATCATCAAGCCCCAGATGCTATCACTGATGTGCTAGGTCCTCCACTGTGTATGCTGCACTAGAATGCTATACTGGTGCTCTTAGTAAAACTTGTGACTTGCCGGAATTTGGGGACAGAGAATGACACATGACAACCACAGATCAATATTGCCAGGGCATGTAGTTGCCACTTGGAACCTCTCTGTCCAGTGCGAGGTAGGAATTGTATGGAGGCTTAGGATTCCCATGTGGGTTAAATGAGATAAACCAGGACTGGGGAGACTGCTCAGTGCAGAAAGATACTTGCCTCTAAGCCTGATGAGTTCCTGTCTTGAGTTCCTGCCGTGACTGCCCTGGATCAGGCAACAGACTTATCGCTTGCTGGCCTACTGCCTGCACCATGATGGACCGTGATATCAGAACAATCCCTTTCTTCTGCAGGTTGCCTTGGTCAGGGTGTGACTAAAATGCTAAGAGCGGTCATATTGACAGTGTGTGTCTGCCCGGGTAACGAGTGGAAATATAATATGTCTGTCCTACTTGGCTGCCACTATGGACTCGACACAGCCTGGAGTCACCTGAGAGTGGAGTCTCAGTTGAGGAACGGCCTAGATGGCCCTGGCCTTTGTGCACACCTGGGGGAGGGGAGACTTCCTTGATTTTGTTGCAGAAGGGCGTGGAATCACAGAGTGAAGTAGGTTCCACTGTAGGCTGCACATTTCCCAGGCTATATGAGGAACGGGGCTAAGCACGAGCCTGTGAGTGAGCCAGGAAGCAGCATCTTTCATGGTCCCTCCCTTGGCTTCTGCTTGACTTCTTGCCCCGACCTCACTCCGTGGCGTGCCGTGACACGGAAACGTAAGCTGAAAGTTTCTTTTAATGGTGGCATTTGTCACAAGAGCAGAATGAAACTAGGACAGTGGCTTAATAAAAAGGATCAGAAGAGCTTCCTGTGCTTAGGAAGTCAAGTATGGGTGTTAACTTCTGTTTGATTTTTTTGTTGTCACGGTCATCTCTGTCATCACCATCGCCAGCATCACCATCGCCACATTGGTATCATCATCATCATCATCACCATTACCACATCATCACCGTTGTTATCAGCATCATCACTGTCACCATCATCACTGCCAGTTATCAATTACAATTTCATAGCAGCAGAGGTGTGAGCTGGGCACAGAGTTCAGAATGCAAAAGCCACACTTCTCAGCCTACCTCGCAACAAGATCTGGTGACATAACAAGGTTCTGGTCAATGAGAATTGTGTCAGAAGTCAAACCCTTAAAAAGAGAGGAGCAAGCCCCCTCTCTAACATCCTCCTGGATGGAGCGCGCAGGTGGCTATGTCAGCCGTATTGCCTAGAGTTGGAAGCCAAGTCCTGGAGGGCGCAGTCATGGGCCAGAACCCCGAGGCCTGTGGACACTGTGAGACACCTCTTATCACTGGATGGCATGTCTTACCACTGGGCAACACCCCTTACCACTGGGCAATGCCCTTTGCGATGGGGCGACACCCTTTACCACTGGGCAATGCCTCATACCACTGGATAGCACCCCTTGCCACTGGATGACACCCCTTATCACTGGATGGCACCCCTTAACACTGGATGACACCCCTGACCACTAGGCAACACCCTTTGCCACATTTGTTTTTCAGCGCTAGTAAATGAACCTAAAACACACTAGGCCAGCATACTACCATTGGACTATAGCCCCAGCTAAACTGATTATTTCCATCTCATATATGGAATGGGTATATTACCTTTTAATACTAAATAATGTAATTGTTATGTGTAAAGAGAATGAGCAGTCTACTAGGTAGCTTAAAAGCAAAAGAATAAGGAAGGATGGACAGAGAGCCTTGTGTTGATGATATAGAGAGAAACACAGGGAGGAGCCAGGCATGGTGGCGCATTCCTGTAATCTCAGCATTTGGGACATTGAGGCAGAGTTCAAGAGTTCAAGGCCTGGGCTATAAACGAGAAAGACCCTGTCTCAAACAAACAATACATATCACACGTATGGAATATACTATGCAAATGCCCATTTTTATTTTTAATTATGTGTATATGTGTGTGGGCTCGTGCACCTTTGCATAGCACTCGGTGGAGGTCAGAGGAGCGTGTCAGGTTCCCTGAAGCTAGAGTGACAGGGAGTTGTGAGCTGCCTGACATAAGAAAGAGCTGCGATTTGAACTCAGGTCCTCTGTAGGAGCAGACTGTGCTCTTAACTACGGGGCCATCCTCTAGCCCAGTTGTTCTTCACCTGTGGGTTGAGACTCCCTTGGCAAACCACTATCTCCAAAAATATATACATTACAACTCATAAAATTAGCAAAATCACAACCATGAAGTAGCAATGAAAATAACTTTGTGGCTGGGGGACACCGCAGCATGAGGAACTGTATTAAAGGGCCACAGAGTTAGGAAGGGTGAGATCCACTGTGCTAGCCCAAGAACTTCCTACATTTTTGTTCAGGGTGGATCTCTTACCGCCATGTAATTCTGACCGTGTTAGGAAGAGGGACTGATTCTCCATAGGATAGGAGCTACAGAAGAGACTGTTACTGGGGTCTAACTTTGGCCTCCTCTGAGCTTCCTACGACTCTGATCTCTTGGAAGGGACTCAGGGAAAACACACAGAGCATGAGCCAGAAGATACACAACATTTATTGCAATGTAAGGTGGAGTGTCTCTTCATAGACAGCGGCCAAGGGGACCGTCGGGTCAACCCAAACCTTCAGCTAGGCGTTATACTATTCCTTAAGTCCCTCGCATAGATTGCTTTCCTGACCAGGTGATGGACAAGCCCACTGTGGTTTATTCTTGTGGGATGGGACAGGGGTATGTCTGTGGTCTTTATCAGAAACTCCCAGCTGCATAGTAATCCCATTGCCTCCAATGCAGTGCAAAATGTCACCTCTCCAACTATGACCAGAGAAAGGACTCAGATTTCATCCTTTAGACCAGAAACCGGAAGAGAGGTTTAGCATTCCCTCCCGATTTTACAAGCTGCTGGCTGTGATGGAGGAGGACCATCTTCAATGACCGCCAAGCCTGCTAATATTCAACCAGCTATCTAACAGAATGGAAGGGGAAATGGGGAGGGCCGGAGGGAGGAAAGGGGAAGAGAGGAAGAGAGTAAATAGTCACCTTCAAGTTAATGACCAAAGTGGATAGTGGTTTTTAATTCAGAGAGACTGTTTCTTTACACCTGATATTTTCCAAGTGGGGGCGAATTGAAGGTCTATTTCCATGCCCTAAAAACGAGGCATGCATGGATGAGCAGGGAGAAAATGATAGTGTCTTCTACGGGAGAAAGTGCTAAAGGACAGGCTCTGTGACAGTCAGGTGAGTGTCAGCAACACAGTCACCTCCAGCCATAACGGATAAGGCCACCAGGCAGAGGATGTGGCTGAATACAGGACAATTTAGTCACACAAACTCAGAGCATGGGGGCTTTGGTCCCAGGTACTTAGTTCCCTTTCCTGGAGCCACAGGGCAGGGCCATGGCTCTCCTAATGAGCTAGTCCGTCAGCGGTGACATCATAGGCTAGCAGGTAATGAGTGGCTGGCTGTGAGACACACTAAATAAAGCCAGCCCAGAATAGTCTTCCTGAGTCTTGCACTGTCTGTTCCTCTAAGGTACCCTGTCATTTCCTGACCTCATCGCTACCCTGAAGTTTCTGTGTTGTACGAGGCACAGAGAAGGGACAGTTTAGACTCCATGGGGCAGGACAGAGGATAGCAAACTGCACTTTGTGGTTGTGTGGAATGGCTATTTGACTCAAAACAAATTCTTGGGCCTGAAAACAGATCTCAGTGGGCGTTGCCTCTCTCAGAGCTAGTGGGGTCCTGTGGCATGGAGGTGGGGGCTCTGAATAGGAGGAGACCCTGGGTCTGTGGATATGACTTCCTTTGTTGACTGATGGATTACTTACAGTCTCATGTTCTCTCTGCTCTGTGAACCACAGGGAGGGAGGTGGTAGAGAGAACGGGAAAGGGGAGATAGCTCAGTGCATCAAATGCTTGCCTTGCCTTGAGAGGATTGGATTTTGAATCCCCAGCACCCATGTGGAACCAGGGTGGGCATGGCAGCCCACCTGTAATGCCAGCACCAGGGAGGTGGAGGCAGGTGGATCCCCAGGACAAGCTGGCTAAGAATTAGACCAAGCTTCGAGTGACCTTTAATTTCCTTTTCTATTGCAGTGATAAAACACCAGGAATAAAGCAACATAGCGGGGAGGAAGGATTCATTTTATCACAAAACCCCAGGTCTGCCATGGCAAGAAAGTCACAGCAGCAGGTACTCAAGGGAGTTGGCCACATCACATTCATCATCAGCGAGAGATTCATGAATAAGTGTTTCAGCTCAGTTTCTCCCCTCTTCTATAGTCTAGGATCACCTGCCTAGGGAATGGCACCGCACATAGTGGACAAGCCTCCCCACCTTGGTGGACATAATCAAGATAACCTCCAGCAGATATGGACACAGGCCAACCTGATCTAGGCAGTCTCATAGGCTCGAGACTATGTCGTTGACAAAACCGACCCTCCCAACTTGTCTTGGTAAATAAAGTGCAGAGGGACAAAGGAAGATGCCCAGTGTCGCCCTCTGGCCTCCAAACGTGCCTCATATATATCACATGTGCAAATACCATAGACATATGCACATACAATATATGGATTGTATGGAGTAGAAGCATGGAGTGAAGTCCTGAGTGAATGTGCCATGCCAGGGATGTGACTGCAAAAACCCATAGGAAATTGGCAAAGTTGTTCCCATGTGGGCCAGGCTCAAAGTGGGCAAAGCCTTCCTCTGTTGAGGTATATGTGTTTACAGATGACTGATCAGTGTGTATAAAAAACTAGCAACTGCAGCTTCCTTCTCCTCTCAGATGTTTAGAGCCTGAGACTGCGCCCAACAGAGACCTCCTGGCAAGACTAGTTAACCTGTTGCCCTGTGTTGTGCATAACGAACAGGCTGAAGTTCTGGGTTCCAACAGTAGGATGGGCCACTCCACCAAAGCGAACACACCCCAACCTGACTGCAACCTTTCTGAATGTGTGTCTGTCTGTGTATCTTTGTGTCTGTGTGTCTGTCCTCTCTGCATTCCCTCCCCAGCCCCAGTCAGAGTTCCAGGACTCAGACCAAGAGTGTCCCGGTAACAGAAGAGAACGCGACCTTGGGTCAGAGCAGCGTGATTCTTGACAATAAGACTTAGCTGTCGTTAGCAGGAACTGTTTCTTGCGTTTGTGTATTTGTGCACAGGAGCATTTGGTATGGTTTGATCGACTAGAGGGAGGGCTGTGCTCAAAGGCCTTCACATCCCGGTTCTACAGTGGGGGGAAGAGGTTTCCTGTCTCTACATCACCTCTCACCCACCCATCTGCTCACCTTGCTGTATTTACCAGAACCTTCACTGAGATGGCATTTGAATAGATCCCTGAGGGTTTCATACCAGCAGATCCCAGGGCTCTCTTTGCATATCTCCTTGGGTGTCCTCCCTCAGACTCTAGACTTACTGGCTCCAGTGGTTCTGGTGCCTGGCTCCCATCTCGGTTTGGTCACTTCCTCTTGCCTTACATGCTCTGTCTTTACATTTTCTCCCCCCCCCCCCCCCCGTGTTTTGACTTTTTCTTTCTTTTCTTCCCATGTTCACTGGCTGCTTTCAGCCACTCTCAGGATTCCCAGCCCCTCCCCATGCTGGGGATCAGCTACTGCTTTTAGTCTCAGG
>NC_034603.1:82226745-82240217 GCF_900095145.1 Mus pahari | reverse complement strand
CCATTCCCTTCCCTTCCCTCCTCTCTTTCCTCCATCTTTCCTCTCTCTCTCTCTCTCTCTCTCTCTCTCTCTCTCTCTCTCTCTCTCTCTCCCCCCTCTCTTTCTTTTCTCTGTATAGCCCTGGCTGTCCTGGAATCTACTCTGTAGGCCAGACTGGTCTCAAACTCACAGAGATTCCCGCCTGCCTCTACCTCTTGAGGGCTGGGATTGAAAGTGTGTGCCTCTATGCTGGGGCATGTGCAGATTTTTAACTGCATGATTTATTTGTAACTTTTTAGCAGGCACCTTGACCTACAGCCTAGATATCCACTTGAGGGAATGGACTTCCTGGGGACTTGCGCTCACAGCTGGACAGGAAGGTGTCTGTAGACAGCAGCAGCTGGGGCCATCGGAGTCGGGCATGGAGGCAGAAGCTGAGTTAGAGAGGCCGGACTCCTGTTAGTCATTTATGAAAGCTGCCCCTCCTTCCCTTTCTTCCTCTCTCTCGCTTCTCATCCAACTCTTTTTATTCTCCCGCCCTTCCCTCCTCCTCTCCCCATGCCCCTTTCCTGTCTCTGAGGCTAACCACCAGGAGGGAATCTAGAAAAAAATAAAAGTGACATCACGCTAGTGACCATCCAGCAGGAAGTGACAGTCCATGGCTCGGTGACACAGCCGGCCATAAAATAGAGAACAGACAGCATGCTCCACCCAGGGAAACGTTGCCAGCGACCCTTCCAATGACTTATTCTGCCTCTACCAAGCGAGGTTCGGAGTGAGCCTCCAGCTTCCTCCGGAGCCTTTTCACTGTTCATCCTTTTTTTCTGAAACCCAGAAGCTATCCCTGCAGTTGCCCCGCCCCCACCCACCGTCATTTGATACCCGAATGCCCCAGATTCTCTCTCTTTCCTCACTTTCTCTCTCTAAGTCGGCTTTCCAAGTCGATGAGGAAACAGGACTTGCTACTTCTACCTGGAATACACTCAGTGAAGGGGGCTGATGGGGCACATGGTGCTGTGTCTGGCAGGGCAGTGTCGGGTGGTTAATGTGACTGATGGAGATCTCTCCCGGGGCTGAGTCTCTGGAGATAACAAGGAAAGGGGAACGCTAGCAATCGAAGGCGTGTCTGCAGTCCTGGGGTGGACTCTGAAGCTTGTTGTCTCTGCCAGGGCTTTCTGTCTGAACACTGTTTGCCCAGAGAACCAGGCACGATTCTCCCTGCTGTGAGGAAGGGTTAGTGGGGATTGTCAGTGGATAAAGCTCTATTGGGGGTCTAGTTTGCTCTCCTGTTGTGCTGTGAGCAATGCCATGACCAGAACCAATTTGAGGAGGAAAGGCTTAATTCTTCCTCCAGTTTCAGGTCACAGGCTCTCGCGGAGGGTGGTCAGGGCAGGAACTGCAACAGAAACCATGGAAGGACGGATTGTTGTTTATGTGCTCAGCCTGCTGCTTCCAGAGGTCAGGACCGACCCACCCAGGTGCCCAGGGCGGGCTCTCTTGTATCAGTCGACAGTCAGGACACCCCCCACCCCCCAGACAGAGCCGCAGGCCAATCCGCTTTGAGCAATCCTCAAGTGAGACTTGTCCTCCTCGGTGACTCTTAGTAATGTCAAGTTGATAATAAAAACCAACCAGGAGGCAGAGGCAGGTGAATCTATGCGAGTTTCAGGCCAGCCTGGTCGACATAGGGAGTTCCAGGCTATCCAGGGGTACACAGCGAGACCCTGTCTCAAAACAGGGATTCTCTTGTCTTTGTCTCCTTGACCCTGGGATTCCAGGACTGTACCTACCACTCTGCCTGGTATTTTATGTGCCTGTTGATCAAATTCAGGCCTCAAGTTCATGCAGCGAGCACTTTACCGACTGTGCCGTCTCTCCAGCAACAGAAATTGCTGCTTCTCCATCAAAGTGCTTTGTAGTCTTACTTGTCAATCCACTGACCATGGATCTATTCGTGGGCTTTTTACGTGGCCATCGATCATTGTGTAGCCTTGCCAATAGCCTGAGTGGAGCACAAGCTCATTAATTTGCTGTACTCTCTCCTCCAGCCATCCCAAAAGATCCCAAGCTGCTCTGTGGCTATGACTCACATTGGTTTATACCTTTATGCTTAGTTGAACCCCCACCCTTCACCCCACAACAGCCCTCTCTACCTTCCCACATATGGTCACACTGAAACTTCTGTAGGCGTGAACCTGCAGGCTGGACCTGGAAAGAATCGCACGATGAAGTGTTGGCCGATTCCTGACAATGATGACAGTGTGGTTCACTGAGATCCAACATTGTAAGCTGTTTTCTGTTGTTCTATCTACCTGTAACTGAGAGACACAACCCTGAATTCAGAGCGCTTACAGAAAGGTTAGGGGTAGGAGAGTCTGCTCATCAATCTTCGAGGCCCTTGTTCAGCCATAGAATTTGTGAGTGAACTGGCTAATGGTGTGGGGTGTGAAGGGTACACGGAGTCAGCACTGGAACTCACTCTGTGGACCCGGCTGGCCTCAAACTCAGAAATCTGCCTGCCTCTGCCTCCCGAGTGCTGGGATTAAAGGCGTGCGCCACTACTGATGGGTGACAGCTATTGGCTCTTATTCCAGTGTGATCAGCAGTTCCCTCAAGAGTATAGCTTTCTCCTGTGCAAAATGGGGATAATGATTGGTCCTTCTTTCAAGGTGGTTGTCAGGGACTAGAGAGATGGTTCAGCGGTTAAGAGCACTGACTCCTCTTCCATAGGTCCTGAGTTCAATTCCCAGCAACCACATGGTGGCTCATCTGTAATGGAATGCAATGCTTTCCTCTGGTGTGTTTAGAGACAGCTATAGTGTACTCATTTAGGAAAAAAAGAAAAACCTGCTTTAAGGTGATTGTCAGCATGGGATGAGATAATAGATACAGTAGCAATCTCTCAGCAAACAGGGGTCCTTGTTATAATGATAACTATTATCATTGCTACTGTTATTTGAGATTTGAGACAAAGTCTCACTATGTGGCCCTGACTGGCCTGGAACATAATGCATAGACCAGACTGACTTCAAACTCACAGAGATCCACCTGCCTCTGCCTCCAAAGTGATGGGATTAAAGTGTGTGAGTACTCCTAGCCTATTGTGTTTGATCCAGTGTCTTGTGTAGTCCAGGCTGGTCTTGAACCCAAGATCTCCCTGTCTCAACCTCCCCAATGCTGGAATTATAGGCACATATAATACGTGTTGTGTATATATTTGTGTGTGTCTGTTGTGTTTGTGTGTGCTGAATTCTCATATGCTTTCTGTTTCTGTATGGATGTTCTGTGACTCTGTGAGTTAAAAGATAAAAAAAAATCACTTTTATTTATGTAGTGGGGGAGTATATATGTGTTTAGGTCAGAGCACAACTGTCGAGATTCAGATCTCTCCTTCCACCATGTGGGTGCTGGGGCTTGACCCTTCAGGTTGTCAGTCTTGGTGACAGGCATCTTTACACACCGAGGGGCCTGGATAGCCCTGTGTGCTTTTTCTATATCCTTCTACATGTGCGTGTTGTGTTGCTGTATGTCCCGTGGTCAGTGCTAGCTGAGTACCTGACAAAAAGCAACCAAAGTGCGGAGGGAAAGGCTTCTCTTGGCTCACAGTTTGAGAGGGTTCAGTCGCCATGGCAGGAAGCACGGAGCTGAGAGCATGAACAGCCATATCATATCCACAGTCGGGAGGCAGAGGGAGACACAGGCCGATGCTCGGCCTGCTTTCTCCTTTGTTTAGTCAGCGACCCGAGCTCTTGGGGAAGTACGGACCACACCTAAGGTAGGTCTTGCCTCTTTAGTTATATTGCTTGGAACACTACTACGTAGCCTAGGATTGTCCTTGAAATCTCTCTGTGACCCTGAGTGGTCTTGAACCCTTAACCCTCTTCCTTTTGCCTCCCTAGTCCTGGGACTTCAAGCATGCTCCTTCTTCCACCTAGGTATGAGGCCCAGAGTTGAGAAGGTGTCTTCTACGTGTTCCCCCTGGCTCTTAAACTTCTCGTGACAGGTAGTTCATCATTGTCTCCTGTCCAAAGTCCTCCAGTCTCAACTGGTCCTGACCCTCCTCTGGTCTCCATCGATCTTGTCACAAGGTGTATGGCCAGAGGTGTGTGCCTCTGCCTGGCGCTGCAGTGTAAATCCTACTGGGGCTGCCTGGCCCATCTTTGCAGCATCTTTGAAGCATCTTTGAACTTCTCTGAATATATATTTCACAAACCATAATTAAGCTGTGGCTGAGTGGGGGATATCATAAAGACCAATGCTCTGGGTGTGTTTCTGTGTCATCTCTTGCTGCAGAGCTCAAAATCCAGCCTCAAGATACTTCATGGACAAGTGAGGGGGATATAAAAAGACATATTGAATTGGCTCTGATTTTGACACATCCCACTCTGTTGGCGTTCAGCAGCTATCCAATGAACTCTGGCACCAGAAGAAAGCTCTCTTGACCAAAGTAAAGAACCCCAAAGAGACCTTTATTGGAGAAATTTACAGAAAATAATCCCAAAATAGATTTCAGATGGAAAAGTGGCTTTAAAAATAAAATTCCAGGAAAGCTAAAAGTGAAATAAAGAAGAGGTTGAAATGGTAACGATTGAAGTCGATCTGTCCTGGGGCTTATTCGCACTGAACAAATGGTCCACAGGGATACCAGGAGGAGACAGTCAGATGACAGAGGCAGACAGGCTTGGAGAAGTTTGACACGGTATGGTCTCCAGTGTCCTCTGGAGACCTGGTGTACACCAGGTGACTCTGGCCTGCCTTTGGTGTGACACAGAGATGTCTCTGTCTTGAAGGTTCACTTTCAGCATCTTTCCCGCCAGAGAGATCCTCTAACCAGGACAGCCATTCCAGTTGGTGTTGGTTGGAGTCGGGATGGGGTCACACGGGGCACTGAAGAAATAGGAGAGCAAATGAGCAAGTCCCCATGTCCCCGTCACAAGCCATGGGTCTTCCCTTCTGCTCTTAACATTTCTGAGGTTGTCCCTCCCTGCTCAGGCCTGCTCAGTGTTGCGATCCACCCAAGCAGGCTATGAAACTGTTCTTCTCCATCTGCTGAGTTCTGGTTAGAGAGGTCAGGACTTCCTGCTGTTATTTCTCCTGGTTTTTGTTTGTTTGTTTTTCCCTCTCTTTGTTGATTTTCATTAAGTCTTTCCTAATTAAAGTCTCCTCAACTATGTATCTGAGTGTGCCGTCTGACTTCTACCAGGATGCTCAGGGACAGCAGTTTCTCTCTCACCTTGGTGGCCACAGCGCCAATCTAAAATATTCATTAACATACTGTACAGTTAACAATAATGTATGTTACACTGATGGTGTCAACAATACTTTGCCAAAGATTTGTGAGTGTGTGGAGGTGGAGAGATGGCTCTGTAGTTAAGAGCATATTCTGCATTCAGTTCCCAGTGGCCCATTACCTCAACTCTGAGAGAATCAATGCCCTCTTCTGGTCTATGCAGGAATTGCACACACAACTTGTCTTAGGGTTTCTATTCCTGCACAAACGTCATGACCAAGAAGCAGTTGGGGAGGAAAGGGTTTATTCAGCTTACAGTTCCACATTGCTGTTCATCACTAAAGAAAGTTGGAACTGGAATTCAAGCAGGTCAAAAAGCAGGAACTGATACAGAGGCCATGGAGGGATGTTCTTTACTGGCTTGCTTCCCCTGGCTTGCTCAGCCTGCTTTCTTAGAGAACCCAAGACTACCAGCCCAGGGATGGCACCACCCACAAGGGGACCTCCCTCCTTGATCACTAATTGAGAAAATGCCTTACAGCTGGATCTCATGGAGGCATTTCCCCAACTGAAGCTCCTTTTTTCTGTGATAACTCCAGCCTGTGTCAAGTTGACCCAAAACTAGCCAGTACACAACTTTTAAAATGGAAAATAAAAATTGCAATTGAGTGTCAAATTCCCCGTTCAGACTGAAGAGATTTCTGTTTGTCCATTGAATTTGAGAACTCAGAAATATATGAAAGAGTGGCTTGTCTGTTTGCGGAAGCTGCCGGCCACTCTTTAAAAATTGGGAGGCCTATGTTAATTGCTATGAGAGTGGAAGCCACAAGAGTTTCGGTTTGCCTACCTCCAGTTCTTCTTTTTCTGGGAAGCTGCAGTTTCCACTCCCGAGATGAGGAAGAAACAAAAGACCACGCGCAAAGGAGAAAATCAGGACAGAAGAAAGCGTCTGGAGCCAGCTAGCTGCAGGAGTCCCCAGCCCTGGATTCGGCAGAGGAATCAGAGAGGCTAGGTAGTGGTCCGGTTCTGGGTCAGTGTGGGAGGCTGGTGTTGGGTTTGTCAGGGTGCCCTGGCCTGGTGTGGCAGGAGAGGATGGGAGGCTGCTCTTGGGAGGGAGAGGGAGAACAGGAAGGGACTAGAGGGCTTTAGGCTTCAGCTGTAGGCAAGTAGAGGTCTCTGCCAGTCAAAGACCCAAGGAAAGCCACCCAGCTAGGCTGGTTGTCTAGAGGTCCTGGGATGGGATGGCACAGTGTGTGTGTGTGTGTGTGTGTGTGTGTGTGTGTGTAGTCTTGAGGGCAAGACTGTGCCTTCAGCCCCAAACACACAGTGAGACTGGCACATAGTGGGGCCACTGATTGCACTAACAGATCGCAGGTGTTCTGAACACTGGGGAATCTCAGTGGAGATGGGAAGGTGGCACTGACAGCTTAACAAATGTGGGAAGAGCAGAGGCAGGCAGAGTAGGTGGCAGGAGGCTGGCAACCGGGAAGACAGCAGGCTAGCCCGTGGAAGTTCTTCAGCCGCCCATGTCTGGGCTTTTAGTATGGAAAGACATAGTCAAAGTTCATTTACATGAAGGATGAGTTAGCTAAGTCCAGGGTAAAGATACCGGGGCTTATATGGGACTGTCATGCAATGACACATGATGCTCAGCAGACAGGTGCTGATGGCTGTAAAGGCATCGACAACCGTGGAATTCGTTCTTGCTCAGAGTCCCTGAGCTGTGAACGTGAGTCCTAGTTTGTTCTCTTTCCTTGGGATAAACAAAAGCAAGGGAAAGGTTTGTTGTGGCCCATGGTTTGAGGGTGTATTTCACCATGATGGTATTGGGGGTGAGTGTGTCTCCATGATGGGGAAGAGGGCAGCTGGTGAGTGTGTCTCCAGGTAGGAGAGGAGAGCCACAAGTGCACAAGTACTGGTGTGGGCTTTGCTCTCTGCTTCTCCTCAAAACAAAACAAAACATTTATTGACTGCTGATTGTATCTGTGTGAGTCTGTATATGTGTGTATGTGTCTGCATGTTGTCTACATGTGTCTCTCTCTGTGTTTGAGTCTGTATGTGTCTTTCTGTGTGTGTGTGTGTGCCTATCTATGTGTGTGTCTATCTGTGTGTGTATGTGTCTGTATCTATGTGTATGAGTCTGTATGTGACTCTGTGTGTGTATGTGTATGAGTCTGTACGTGTCTGTGTATGTATGTGTCCATCTATTTATATGTGTTTGTGTGCATGTATGTATTTCTGTGTATATATGTATGTATGTATGTTCATATGTATGTGTTTGTGTGTGTGTGATCTGTGTGTGTCTGTCCTCTGTTCCAAAGTGTTGTTCCCAAGGATTGAATTTAGGTCCTCAGGCTTGGCAGAAAGTGCCTTTACCTGACTAGCCATCCTCATTCCAGTTTTATCCCTATTCAGACTCTAGCCCAAGGGACGGTGCTACCCGCACTCAGGGAGGCTCTTTCCTCCTCAGTTAAACTCTGAAAACACAAGAAAATGTCTTCTAGGTACACTCAAAGGTAAGTCCCACATACAGCCAGGCTGACAGTCAGGACCTCCCACCACACTTGGTGAAGGGACTGTTGAGCAACCATTTCCTGTTTCCCAGAAATGCTTCCTTGTGTTTGGGGTCTGTCTAGGAAGCTAAAGGTTCCAGGTGCCATTGCAAGCCAAAGCCCTGTCAGGAGGGGAGGACTATGCCCTTCACCGACAGGGCATAACCTACTGAGCCTGAGCCAATCATTGCCTTCTTCACCAGGATCTCTGTAGACAGTGAGAAATATCTGCGACCTCTCGTCCTCTCATGCTGGGGGCCCAGGTCTTGCTTTTTTTTTTTTTTGAAACAGAGTCTCTCTGTATAGCCCCAGCTGTCCTAGAACTCCCTCTGAGGACTCCCTCTGGCCTTGAACTCAGAGCTCTACCTGCCTCTGCCTTCTGAGTGCTGAGGTTCGAGTCTTACTTTCACTAACTTAAAATACTGTGAGTTTGGGGGCTGGAGAGATGAGTCAATAATTCAAGGCTGCTTTTCCAGAGAACTGGGGTTAATCCCAGCAACCGCATAGTGGCTCACAATGGTCTGCAACTCCAGTTCCAAGGGATCTGACGTCCTCTTCTGGTCCCCACAGGCACGCACACTCATGGTGTACAGACAGATATGGAGATAAAACAGCCATACATGAATAGAGATTTTTGAGATGGTATCTTTCTACATATCCCCATCTGTCCTGATACTCACTGTATAGACCAGGCTGGCCTCAAACCCACAGAGACCCACCAGTCTCTGGTTCCCAAGTGCTGGAATTAAAATGGTGCATAATCACACTTAGTGAAATAAATAAAAATTTTAAAGGCTAACTGTATGGCCTATATATCAATCTATCAATCTCTCTATCTACCTATCTGACTATTGATCATTCTACCAATCATCTTTCTATCTATCTGTCAGCTTATCCATATAGCCCCAATCATCCATATTTAGACCTCTTTCACTCTGTCATCTAAAAATTCATCTGCATAAATCATGTAGTTTCTTTTAAAAATGTTTTTAGATGTATGGCAAAGATCATCCTCAGCTTGGAGAGGTCCTGAGGAAGGGGTGTTTGGGAGAGGCAAAACAACATCTCCAAGTCAATCATGGGTACAAGCTGAAAGCTCTGTGTTCTGCCTGAGACAGCTCTCCAGAGATCCCCAGACAGCTCAGCTCTTGCAGACCCCGTCTCTTATTTGCACATCAGTTCAATTCTCTACCCCAGGTTCTCTTTTGATTTATCCCATGAGTCAGCATTTTATGACCTCAGCCTCTTTATTCTTAAGAAAAGATGGCAAGTACAGTTTTGTTTTGTTTTGTTTTAATGTGAATTCAGAGATTTGCCTTCCTTTGTAAACATAGACAATAAGCTATCTGGGTGGGATCCTGTCCTGAGAGCCATTTCCACCATGCCTGGGCCTAAACTTGCTCTGTCTCAGGCTGACCTTAAACTCAGGAATCTGAAGCTAGCTGGGTGGGATCGTGCCCTGCAATCACCACTCCCTAAATGTTTATCTCCTTCTTTAATATCTTTCTGACAAGGTGGCTCATAGTGTAGCTGCCTGTGTTCCTTTAGGTCCATGAAGCCCCTCGTGTAATATATATTGCGTCCTTATATTTTGCATAGTTGAGAAATTATACATTCTTGTACTCATGTTTTCAGAGTTCTTTCCCACAGCCTTGAGGGCTGTACTGAAAGCCTCAGCATTCACTATTTTGCTAAGGACATTAGCACACCCTTGCCTCCTGGGACTCCTGCTGCTTCGAATTATCATGGAGCCATTAACCTTGGCAGGGAGAATATTTCCCAAAGCAGAAACATAAAGTAAATTATGTACATTATTATCTGTACAAACCTCATACCTAGCAACCATCAATACTTGTGGAGGCCTACACCTTGCTAGCTCTGCTCCAGGCCCTTCCACATCCAGCATGCATCACTGGACTGATTTACTATTCATTTTACTCTATGTGGATGAATGTTTTGCCTGCATGTCTGTATGTGCACCAACTGCATACCTGTGGCTCACAGAGGCCAGAGGAGGTTGTTTGGATCCCCTGGAACTGAACTATAGGTGCTGGGAATTGAATGTGGGTTCCCTGGAAGAACAACAAGTGCTCTTAACTGTGATCCAGTTCTCCAGCTCTCCAAGTACATTTCTTGGAAAAAAAAAAACAAAAAACAGTTTATCCCCTGGAAATGGAGTTACAGACTGCTGAGAGTTTCAGAAATTTATGTGTGTTCATGTATTATGTGTATTAATTTAAACAAACAACTCTAGAGATAAGATTTGGCATGGGAGAACCCACACCTGCACACACACACACACACACACACACACACACACACACACGCGCGCGCGCGCGCACGCACACACGCGCACACACACACATGCATGCGCGTGCGCGCGCACACACACTCACACACACACACACAAAGTCAAATGGAAAGCGCTGAAGACTGGTTTGATCTTTTTTGCTTGTTTTTAAACATTTATTTGATTTTCTTCATGTGTATGAGTGGTTTGCCTGCAGGTATATATGTGCATTCTATTCGAAGCCCTTGGAACTAGATTATGAGCTGCCCCGTGGGGCTGGGAACTGAGTCCTTGTCCTCTGGAAGAGCAACAACTGCTCTTAATTGCTGAGGACTTTCTCGTCCCTGGTTTGATTTTCTGGCTGGGGAGACTCGAAGTCTCCCAGCTGTCTAGTTCTAAGGAGTCCAATGACCTCTTCAGGTACCAGGCTTGCATGTAGTGCACAGACAAACATTCAGGTAGACACTCACTCGCATCAAAATAAAAAAGGAATAAACCCCTAAAAAGAGAATTATCATTATTCATTTGGAAGAGTGTAGTTGTTTGTGTCCATGACCACACCCATGGAGGCAACTGTAAATGAGCTCGGACAAATAAAATAGGGTGGTGGGAACCTGTTGAGAAGAAAAAAAAAATGGATTTAGTGGGAGTGGGAAGAGGCATTGCCAAAGAATAATAAATAACAAGCAACACTGTCAACAAAAGAATGGTCCTGATTATTCTGCTCCACAGATGAAGGAACTGGAGGGAAGAAAGATTTCCCAACATGCTCCGGGGCTCACTGTCAGCTTATGATGGAAATGGGTGAGGGTTGACTCAACGGTTAAAGAAGCTTGCTGCCAAGCTTGACAACCCGAGTTTGATCCTCCAGCCCTAGATGGTAGGAGAGACCTGATCCCTACAAGTTGTCCTTCGATGTCCACACATGCACCTTGGCTTGTGTGTACACACATGGTGGATACACAAATAATGGTGCAAATAGATAGTAACAGAGTTTGGGTTCAATGACCCTGGAATCTACACCTTGGATGGTGACCTTGACTCTGAAGGAGGCAAGCAGTTGATTACTGGGTAGAGCTTGACCACAGGCAGTCAATCACTGAGTCTGGAGGGATGTTGGGATGCTGGGTTGCAAGAGGGGGCCTGAGATCAACTGGGCAGAAGCAGTGGTTGAGAAAGACACAGAGGGCCCCCTCATCTCTGCTCTTTGGGTGAGGGGCGCTTGTGACCCCAGAGTCAGTAGCCATACCAGAGGGAAGCAGTGGGGATCAGGCAAGCAGTGGGGATCAGGCAGGTGTACTAGACAGGAAAGGGAGCTGGAGAAACAAGGACCGAAACTATGGCACATAGCAGTGGGCTTTCCTGAAGCGTCGGGCTGTGACAAACATGCTTTTATTGAGTGCAGGCAGGCCCATGCAATGCATCTGTTCCAGTTCATTTTCTGCAATGACTCTCATTCATCTTCCTTTTTTTGTTGTTAAATTAGGAAGTAGCTCAGAGTCTGAAGGAAGCAGTTAAGAAAAAACACACGGAGAGAACTTGAACAAGAAGGTGGTTGCCTGGGCTCTGTTACACACATCTGGATTCCAGCAGCGGCCTGGAGTTTTCTGCAGACAGCACCCAGCGAGGCAGAAGCATGTGGCTGTGCGCAGGTCTGCTCCTTCTCTGCTTCCAAGGTGAGTAGGGTGGTGGATCTGTGAACCTACTTATGCAAGGGAGGGGAGAGTCGGAGTCCTGGGTTCAGGCCAGAATCTAGGTGTCAGCAGAAGCAGGGGTGGGGCCTGGGGGCAGGGGGAACACACACACACACACACACACACACACACACACACACACATTCCCCTATCTCTTTGTCTATCAGTGTACTCCAGCATTCATTAATAGATCCTACAAAACATTACTAAGCACCAACGGCAACCCTGGATTGTTCTAAATGTTGTAACTATAAAGTAACTTCCCCCAGTCCAGGGGAATCCTATTTGAGTGAGGGAGCCAAATGATTATACTACAGGGTAAGTCTTGCTATAACACAGACTGACCGATCCTGTAGATAGCAACTGCAGCAGGGGCTCCTTGCTCTGCCCTCAGAGGGATGCAGGCTTCATCGAGTCTCCACAGAAGTCAGTTTTGAAGGATGGACCAGCCAGTGAAGAGGAAAGGCAATGATTTATGCTAAAGTGTAGATAGAGACCTTAAAGATTGTGGAGTGCGCAGAAGTCAGCAATGACCTTGTTTTTGCTGAAGTTTAAAGAGGTTGGAAGTGTTTGTAAGGAATAACGCGTAGCCAGTTGAGACAGTGGGTGCCTGTAGCCACAGCATGCAGGAGGCTGAGGCAGGAGGTTGCAGGCTTGCCTCAGCTACATAGTGAGATCTTGCCAAAAAAAAAAATCTGTAAAAGATACTTAGGCCAAGCATGGTTGTGCATGACTTTAATCCCAGTACTTGTGAGGTAGATGCAGGTGAATCTGTGTGAGTTTGAGGCCAGCCTGGTCTATATAATGAGACCCCTGTCTCAAGAAAACAAACAAAAAGGGAGAACACATTTTCCTTTCAGAATGTTCAGGATGAAAATTCGAGGGTATTTCTTTGCAGGTGACTTTTTACATGTTGTTGTTGTTGTTGCTGCTGCTGCTGCTGCTGGACCCTCACAGAACATAAAAGCTACCCCATGTCTACCTGCATGTTTTTCTTCAGTGGTGGCTAGAGTTTAAAGGAGAAGGCCAGCTGAGTGACTCTGTCCACACATAGTTTTCTTTTTCCTTTTTATTATGTAAGCGTGTGGTATGTGTGGGATGTGTGGTGATGTGAGATCGGAGGGCAGTTTTGTAGAGTCAGCTCTCTTCTTCCACCTTTAGGGTGAGTCTAGGGACCTAACTATGACAACCGGGTTTGCGAAGCAAGCACCCACTGAGCCATCTAGATGGCTCTCAAACAGCTTTCTTCTGAGTGAAGTGAGAGGAGCCTGGAGCATCTCCAAGGAGTCCCTCAATGCCTTCATGATCTAGATCGTCATCGGAAGCTGAAGGGCTCCTGGCTTAATAGCTAAATAGTTCCAGGCCAGCTTTGGCTACATGAGAGCCTGGCTCAAAACAACAAACAAACAAAAATAAGATAAAATCTAGATCTTTAGGCTAAGTAAGACAATTAGATGCATTCATTGTATTACACTTAGAGGGCTTGAGTTGCCTTGACTGAGGATGATGATGATGGTGATGATGATGATGATGATGATGATGATTGATGATGATGATGACGACCATGGTGACAATGGTGGTGATGGTGATGATTTGATGATGGTGGTGGCAGTGATGGTAGTGATGGTAATGATGTTAGTGGTTGTCCCGGCCCGCAGAACACTTTATTCCATGGTCCTTGAGGGGGATCACAAACCTAGAGAGAAATGGGAATAAAGAAAGAGACG
>NC_034603.1:82202336-82226440 GCF_900095145.1 Mus pahari | reverse complement strand
TTGACAAAGAACTATGTGGCTCTTAGCTGCATACTGTGAAAACACCTGGACTGCGGGATGCCCTGGGTGTAAGATGCCTGGGCTGCAGGATGCCCGAGATGTAAGATGCCTGGGCTTTCTCAATCTGGTCTCTGACAAGTGGTGAAGATGGTGAAGATGATGAGTGATGATTGCAATGATGATGATAGAATCTTCAGACAGTCTGGAGAGTAGGGGGGGGGGATGCTGTAATGACTGAAGTAGGTTCCAGACACAATGATGGCTGGAGCTGCCTTGTCCCAGCTCACAGGAGTTGTCTATGGGCTTTTCCCCTTCTCTACAGTAAATGAGAGCTTCGAATCAGATATAATGAGAATACTGACACCCCAGTAATCAGCAAATGCCACAAAGCAGGACCACTCCCATCATACAACTTCTTCTTCAAATCAGCTTGCTTACATCTGACAAAATTGCCCAAGTGCTGTAGTTCAGTGCAGTTCAGTGCAGTGAAGCTCTAGAGGAAGACCTCTTTTTACCCATCCTTCCGGAGTGGGCCTCCCCATCTTGACCCATTCATCTTTATGCTAAGGGCAGAGTGCTTGTGCCTTGATTTAAACTGTGATGAAATTTGTACTGACATACAGTGCACTTCTCCTTCCGTTTCTCAGTCCTCTTTTCTTTCATAACATCTCTTCTGCTCGCTGCATCTACCTAAGGTTCTAAACACTGTTTGGGAAAAGGCAGTCATCTTGTATTTATAGAGGAGACCCACAGGGGGTTCTATCATGAGCCTGAGAGGGAAGGGAAGGGACAATCACAGAGCAAGCGAGGGAAAGGCAAAGGGAAGGAAGTGCTTTCTGACATGAAATGAATGGAAACAGCCAGGCAGGGTGTCACATGCCATAATCCTAGCACTCAAAGGGCTGAGGTAAGAGGATTGTGAGGTCAGCTTTGGCCTACCAGGGAGATCTTGTCTAAAGAAATAGGAAAAGGAAAGGAGGAGGAGGAGGAGGAGGAGGAGGAGGAGGAGAGAGGAAGAAAAAGAACAAACAAAATAAAATGAACAAAACTTGGGCCAGAGAGCTGGCTCATGGGTGAAAGTGCTTGCCTCTCAGTCCTGGCAAGCTGAACCTCATCCCTAGAACCCACAACATGAATGGAGAGAGCTGACTCCCTAAAGTTGTGCTCCAATCTCTAGGAACACCATGCCCACCACCAGCAAGTAAACAAAAAACTTCAACGAGAAACTAGAATTTCTGTTTAATATGAATTTTACCGCCCACACAGTTCACGCTTGTAAAGGGCCAGTAGAATTTTATTTCATTGAAATGATGATTGCGCACACTCATGAGGTACACTATGTTATTTTGGTGAATGTACACAACTTGCAGTGCTCAAATTAGTCCTGACATTCATTAAAACATGAAAGGACCCAAGGACATTATATTGAATAAAATAACCTGCTGGGTGTGGTGTCTCTCGCCAGTAACTTCATCCAGCACCCAGGAAGGCCAGAGAAGAGGCTTTTGAGTTCAAGGCTGATTTGGCTACATTGTGAAACCTTGTCTCAAAACCAAAACCACAAAAGGCATTTGTGTCATGGGTCTGGCGCTATGTAGGGAGAGGCAGGTTCCCTCCTGCAAATTCTGGAAGGTTCTTAGGTTTGATGAAATCAGTGTCCACCACTTGCTTCAGGGGCCCCATTAGCAGCATGGAGGAGCTTAGAGCACAGTCTTTGGTTTCTTGGTAGTACAGAGCCTGGTAGTAAATCCCAGTCTGGAGGCATGAATACTGTACAAAGGCCTGGATTGGAACTTGGGTGGAATTGTTGGACAGTCTGGTTCCACAGACTTCTGTAGTCAGTACTGCCCTGCCCTTAGCTGACTTGCTCTCTCACTCCCCATGAGGTGCACAGACAGCTTGCTTCTGCACTCTCCTGCAGAAGTCCCCACTCCCCCTGGGATCTCTCTCCCCCACAGCAAGCTCAGTAAGGCTTGCTTCTAAGGCTTGCCTCTGCATTGCTCCTCAGAAACCCTGCTCCCCCTCCCCCTTGCAGCAAACTCAGGAGTTCATCCCACCTCCTTAGCTGCTCTGAGAGGACTCAAGGAGCCGCGTGCCAGCTCTAGTAAGACAAATGACAAAAACCCCTCAGCTTCGGTGGCGCGCTGAGGCCAGCGCTCTCCTGGATGACCAGGTGCAGCTGGTGCCTGTCCTTGAAGAAAGGAGATTAGGGTCCCACGCTTAAATCATAGAAAAGAGGTAATCAGAGGTCACAGTTATGGCTGGCCATAAAACTAGCTCCTGATAGCCCTATAAAAGACACTCTTTAATTCCTCCTTCCAGCCTTGAAGTTCTGCCCTACCAAATGGTATCGTGTCTGAATTATGACTTACCTAACCCGCCTCCCCTCCCCTTCGCCCTAAGCATTCAAAGAATTTCTAACTGCTCTGTATATAAGTGTTAAAACACCCAAGCCAGGGGTCACATGCCAAACGTACATTGTAGGGGGTTTGCCATCCAAGTCAAGACTCAAAATAAAAAGACACTTTTGCAAATTGCAGCGGACGTCACAATTATTGATCTCTTCTGGGTTTCCCAAGGAACCAGGGTATAACTCCCACAAAAGATGTTGCTTAAGATTTACCTTTGCTCCATCATTTACTGTCCATCTTTCCACTTGACATGACACCAAGCCCAACTGAAATACTCAGTCCAGAAAATGTGGTTTTCAAACAGCACAAGGACTTGCAAAGGTCACTCACACGGGGCCTTCTCTTTTAGAAATCATAATTTGAATAAAGTAATTTTAATGAAAAAATAATAAAAGAAGAAATAATTGAAGCACAGAGTGGTGAGGGTCATGGGCTCTTAGCAGTGCATGAAGCCTGCAGTAGCTGGTCTTATATGTACTATTAATGTCAGTTTAGTCTATGAAACATTTGTGACCTAGGCAGAGAAGGCAGCATTGTCCCGGTTTTACAGACACACAGTAAGAGTCAGCTACAACGAAGAACTGAAAATGAGACCTCCGCCCATCTCCTCCACTGGGCTCTTACTACTGGCTATGGAAGTGTCAAGGAACAAGATAAGCTTGTTTGTTCAAGAAATAGCTCAGAATGCTTGTGGCTGGTCTCAGCTGCTATAATGTATTCATTTTCTCGCTGCTGTAACAAAACACTCAGCAAAAAGCAATTTAAGGGAGGAAGGGTTTATTTGGACTTGCAGTTCAAGGGAATAGGTTTATGAAAACAATTAATAGTCCCAAAGATTCTCTCTCTCTCTCTCTCTCTCTCTCTCTCTCTCTCTCTCTCTCTCTCTCTCTCTCCTGCCTACCTTCCCTCCCTCCCTTTCTTTCTTTTTATTGTTATATTTTTCTTTCTTTGTTTCTTCTTTTGTTTTCTTCTTTTTTTCCTTTCTTTTTTTCATTCATTCAATTTTTTCAAGACAGGGTATCTCTAAGATACCACTTTCTTGGGCAATGGCAGTAAAGGAATGAAGCCATGACCAAGAGCATGGGTATCCAAGCCTTAAGCCTGGAGCTTTTCTTCTTTAACATTAACTATCTATCTGTGAAACGGATTGCAACACTATGAGAGCACTCTTTACAGCAAATACTTATAGTTCTCATCTGCTGGAGAGAGGGTCCAATCAGATTCTAGAACAAAAGGGCTCCACTCCCTTTTCATGTCCCCATAATTTCCCTTTCTTTCTATGCTGCCAACATACACCTACAGCCCCTGTTTACCCCAATACATTTTTAGGGTGGCCCCTTTCTACTGCCAGGAATAAGTAACCTATCAGTCTGAGTCCTGTGTATGCAGTATTCCTCCATCCTTAAAATGGATTCAAAAGCTGCTTGCCTAGTGCAGTCTCTCAGGACTAAAAATATGACTCTGGTTAAGAGCACTTAACACTCTCACAGAGGACCCAGATTTGGTTCCTAGAACCCACAAGGAGGATCACAACTATCTGTAACTGTAAATACCAGGGGTCCTCTCTGACCTCTGTGGGTATGCATATCACATAGGTAACATAATATGCAGAAGTCTTTTTTTAAAAATAGAGTCTTTTATGCAAGACACAATCTGGAAAACTATGTTTTCACAACATGAAGTAACTCATGGGGCACACGTAGCCTGGTCACACACAACAGTAGAGTGAATCAGTTCTTTACTTTGAGACAGCATTTTCTGTATAGCTCAGGTTGGCTCAAAACTCCCAATTAGATGAAGCTCACCTTAAACTCAAACTCAAAATTTTCCTGTCTTAGCCTCCCAAGTACTAGGAAGTCTCTCCTAAATGCAATTTAGAAGTTGAATTATTAAAGAGCAAGTCTGACTTGCAGAAGATTCCAGAATGCTGAGGTTTCGTGCAAAGGAAGTGATTTGTATACAACCTAACGTTAAGCCAGCTGTGGCCGTGTCTTCACTTAACCAGACTGTAAAGGCAAGATCCATGTGTAGTCAGTGAGTTGGTGCCTTGTCTCCACAGGGAACAGATTTCTACTTGTCTGTCTGCCACAGCCTCCAGTCCACTTGGCTTGCATCCCAAGTAAAAATGTCTCTCCTGGTACTCTCCCTGGATCTCCCCAGGCTTCAGGAAAACAGCTACTTCCCAGCCCACCTGGAAGGAGACCTAGATTCTGGCTTATGTCTTCCAGGTTGTTTATCTCTGTCGGGCCCTGGCTCTGTGTCTGGCTACGTAGGAGGCTCTCTCCGTGTGCAGTGTCAATATAGTCCATCATATAAGGGCTATAGGAAATACTGGTGCCGAGGACCGCATGACACAACATGTAAAACTATTGTAGAAACAGACGGAAGTGAGAAAGAAAAGAGGAGTGGCCAAGTGTCCATCAGGGACCATGCTGCGAACTCCACCATCACAGTGATCATGGAGAACCTCAGCGAAGACGATGCTGGGTCTTACTGGTGCAAGATTCAGACTTCCTTTATCTGGGATTCGTGGTCACGTGATCCATCAGTCAGTGTAAGGGTGCATGTTTTTCCAGGTAAGACAGCTCTGGCTCCAGCCATGGAGCTTCTAGGGAGTATCTGCCTGCACTTGGGACATGTATGGACATTTGTGTTGAAATGTGCCTCTGAGTGTTGTGATCATCTCAGCCAGATTGGGAAAAGTGTGTGATAGACATGGAGAAAGATGGCTGACTTTTCAGCCATGGCTGGGGGAGGGGTGAGGCATAGGTCACACAAATAATCTGACATCTGATGTCTCTAGGAGGAGCTGAGAAACAACCTACATCTTCCTTAGTGGTGGGTTAAAGTGATCTTCAATTGTTCCCATATGAAGGATGCTTGGCAACCCTACATGGCCTCTGGGAGCATCCTTGGGTCATAGGCTGAGCTGTGTTTCTTCACATGCTCTCATAGGCTTCTCATCAGTCCTGGGGATGTGAACCCCTGAGAGATCTCTCTACCCTCCCTCAGACAGAGTCAGACAGGGCTGGGAAGAAAGTCTGACACTGCACAGATGGCCAGTCTTTGGGCAAGAAGCCTCCGTCAGCCCTTGAGAGCCCCATCTGGGATGTGGCTGAGGTTTGACTTATAACACTTCTCAAACCCTCTACTGTGAATATATGATTTTGTGTGACATCAGATCCACACAGATACTCAGTACAGACGGGTGACCTGGTGTGTATCTTTATCTCCAATAGCCACAACTCCCATGGAGACTACACTCCCAGCCACAACTGCTATCCTCCCACTAGTGAATTCTGTGCAGAACCTGAGGATTAGTACTAATGTGATGTTCCTCTTCCAACTGTGGTAAGGACCCAAGGCCTGGGGAGAGTCAGTAGCAGCAGGATTGTGGGGGTCAGCAGTGGTGCCTCATATTGGGGAACCCTTACCATTGAGTGACATCCTCCCACCCTGATCTCAGTTTTCTCATTCTGCAAGCCTCCCTGTGTGTGCCAAGGATGGAGGAGGGGCTCAAGGAACACAGCCTTGGGCAGACTCTGTGTTTAACAGATTCACATAGCCTTCCCATTCCCCCATCTCTGTCCTTCCCCCACCAGACTCCAGACTTGGAGTCCTAGCTCTGTGTCTCTTTCAAAAGTCACTGTTGAGGGTCAGGGCAGTGGCTCAGTGAGTAAAGTTGCTTGCTACCAAGTCTAAGAACCTTAGTTCAATCTCTGAGCCCCACAATAAATAATTAAGTGTAAAGATAGTTGTTCAGCTGGGGCTTTTGCTCCAGGGAACTGCTCATGAAGTACTTAAAGGAATAGGCTCAGCTCTGGGCTAAAGTTTACATTTGTTCTTAGTTCTTAGAAATACTCAGAGAGAACCAGGATGTCTCTAGGCCCTGAGGGAGGGAAATTCAGAAGAACTAGTTTCAGGAAGTCAACTGAAGGCTAGGGATGTAACTTAGTTACTAGGGTGCCTGGCTAACGTGCACAAAGCCCAGAGTTTGATCTCCAGAAATGCATAGATTGGGTGCTCTGGTACACATCTGTAATTACCAGCACTAGGGAATCAACAGCAAAATAAACAGAAGTTCAAGTTCATAAGTACATCATAAAACCAGCTTGTGTTACGTGAGCTCTGCCCCATCACCAATAAAGTCATTTAACAATGGAGAGACAGTAGGTAGCTCTGGGCCATGCTTTTAAAAAACATGCCTAGTTAGGACCCTTTCCTCTCTTCATCCATCACCTCTCCGTAACAACAGACCGGGGAGTGGGGGGGGGGCACAAGAGCAGATCTCCTTGAGTCCGTCCCTAGTCTGATTCTGGGTCATTTGGGTTTTTGAGGCAAGGCATTAGGAAATGTGGGAAGAGACAGGTTGGTTCTGGATCCCGTCCTTGAACTTATCTTCCATCTTCACTTGCCCGCAGGTCCCTGCTCAGCAGCATTCAGTTCCAGGTCCTGGTCTTCCTGAAGCTGCCCCTGTTTCTGAGCATGCTCTGTGCTATCTTCTGGGTGAACAGACTTTAGAGGATTCCGGGGGGGGGGCGAGTGTAGAGTGACCTGTCCAGGAACTATGAAGTGAAGTCTCCCAGGAATGCCCTGGGAGGAACTCAACACTGCATGCAGACTGTGTGAGAGACACATTGGATTCTGGATCAGCTCTGCTCAGAGGCAGCAGTGCCTGGATTCTGGACTTCATTGTTCTGCGTCTCAAAGGTGGGGGGGGGCCCTGATTACCAGAGAGTTTTGGATATCAGACTCCTGTGGTGTCCTCAGCATAAAAGAGAGAATGAGACTGTGAGAAAAGGCACACACCGTTAATCCCAGCACTGGAGAGGCAGAGCCAAGTGAATCTCTGAGTTAAAGGCTAGCCTACTGAGTTCCTGGACAGCCAGGGCTAAATAATAGACTCTGTCTCAAAGCCCCCCCCCCTACAAAAAAAAGCGGGAACAAGACTTTCCCGGAGCCCTATGTTAGAGGTCTGCCTTTCCCTTCTCCAAATTTCTTGGATTCTGCTCTCATGTCAGCTCCAAAGGGTAAGAATCTTCTAGAAGTTTCTTGAACAGAAGTCTAGCCCTTCGATCTTCTCAGTGCTATAAAATCATCCCAGGCCATTGTCTCCGATGGCAACAATCACCTCCTGACTACAGGGAAGAGGTTCCTGAAGAACATGTCCCTCACACACTTGGCTCACAGGCTGTGCACCCTCTTCTAGAACAGTCCTAAAGGATTTGACTTCTGGTAGAGCATTTCAACTGCCAACTCTCCCAAGCACACAGAGAGGTCAACTAGGAGTCTAGAGGTGTGGGCTCTTGGAATGTTCAGGTCTGGAGAAAAGGCACAGGGAGAGGGATTTACAGGTTCCTAGAGGTAGGTGAAATTACCAGGTGAATGTTGAGGACCAGGACCAAGGACAGAGCTCTCAAGGAGCGGTAAGGCTGCTAAGCTAAGCGTTCAGGACCACGGACAGAGACCGAAGCGGCGCTTAGCCCACCAACCGTGCCTGTTTCAGCAGCACAGTAACCACTACTCTGTTCTCAGCGGGTTTCACACACATTCATTTACATCTGTGTTTAACTATGCAGCTTTGTCCTACATGCATCCAGGTAACGACCATCACAGTCAAAACAGAGGATTGCTCCACCATTATAAGTCCTCCTTCATGCCGGTCTGCCTCATTACTGCCCACTAGAGAACCACTGATCTCCGTCTGACTCTGGCTCCGTCACTTTGAGAATGTTCTAGAAAGAGAAGCCTTTCAGTGGTATATCTTTTCCTCCCCTGTCAAGTACAAGGCCTCTGGGATCCACACGAGCAGATGTTCTTGGAAATCATTCATTCCTCTTTATTACTGAGCATTATTCCATTGTATACATTCATTACAGTTTGTTTAACTCCTCATTCATTTAAGTATTTGGGTCATTTCCACTACAAATAAAACTATTACCCACATTTTGTACGTTTTTTTTTTATACGATTCTGCATTTTTATGTCTCTAGCGTGTATCCTTGTACAACTTCTAGGTTATATAGTAAGTATATGTTTGGTTTTCTAAGAAATAACCCAACTGTTCCTGCCATGGTGAATCTTGTTTTTCCATCAGCTAAGGATGGAAGAACTGGGTTTTTGTGGTCTTGTTCGTTTGTTTCCATTCTCATCATTTCTTTAAAGGAATTTAGATTTCTTTGATGCCCAGAAGTGTTTATCTGCCCCTGTGTCTGTACACCATATGCATGCATGCCCGGTGCCTCGGAGGTCAGAAGAGAGCATTGGACTCCTGGAACTGGAGTTAGGGATGGTCTAGAGCCTCCATGTGAGTGCTGGGAACCGAATCTGGATCCTGTACAAGAGCAGCAAGCACTCTTATCTAGGGAGGCCTGTCTCCTGCTCTCCTTATTTCTTGTTCATTCCAGATGTTCTGATAGACATGTGGTTCTGAGTTTCCCAAGTGACTGATGAGATTGCAAATATTTCTGGTGTGTTTCATTTCTGCCCATACATCATCCTTGATGGCATATCTGTTTTTGTGTCTTCTATTTATTTTTGAACTGAAGCCATTTTTGGAAATTTGTTACAGTTTTTAACTTAGTGTGTTTACATGATGAACACATGTGTGTCACAGTGCAAGCATAGAAGTCAGAAGACAACTCATGGGAGTTGGTTCTCTTCTTCTACCAAGTGGGTCCTGGGACTTGAACTTAGGTCTTCAGACTGGGAGGCAGGTGCCTTTACCTGCTAAGCTGTCCTGACACACTTCTGCTTCAGCCACCCGAGTTGTGTACTGCAAACATGTACTGCCATGCACAGACTAAGTAAATTAATGTTTCTTATTGCTTTCTTTTTAGAGTTCTCTTCATACTGTACACAGAAGTCTTTGTCCATATTTTATCTCAATCTCTGGCTCATGTCTTTATCCTCCTTATAAGATAGTTCAGTGTGAACAAAATTATGCTTTGTGCGTTTGTATGTGTATAGTGCACACGTGTGTTTGTGTGCACGTGTATGTGTGGGCACATTTGCCTGTCCATGCCCGCGTGGAGGCCAGAGCTGACCTTGATTGTTTTCCTATATTACTTTGTAACGTATTATCCTCTCACAGAATCTGGAGCTTGCTGACTGAGCTTGACTGCCTGGCCAGCAAGTCCCCAGGAATGGCCAGGAGTCCCCTATCACACTCAGTGCAGAGATTACAAATGCATGCCACTGTACCCAGGTTTTATGTAAGTACTTGGGACCTGAACTCAGGTCCTCATAGTTAAAGGACAAGCACTTTACCCATGAGCCATCTCCCTGGTCAAAACGTTTTAAACTTTGATGACACACAATTCATCAAATTTTCTTTCAAAGGTTATGATTTTGGTGTCACATATAAGAAATTGTGAGTTCTCTCATATTTGTTCCAACTTTTAAAAGGTTTTAGAGTATGTATCCTCTCTCTCTCTCTCTCTCTCTCTCTCTCTCTCTCTCTCTCTCTCTCGTGTGTGTGTGTGTGTGTGTGTGTGTGTGTGTGTGTGTGTGTGTGTGTGTGCATACAGAGGCCAGGGAGGGTGTGAGCCGTCCTGCTCCATGGCTCTCGGTTTTATTCCCTTGAGGCAGGGTCTCTTGGAGCTCACCACTTTTTGCCTAGGCTGATAGCCAACAGGCCTGAGTTTGGAAGTTTTTCAATTTAACATTTCAGCTCATGAATCATGATTTATTTTGGATTTCTTGTTCGGCACAGGAGGAAGGACATTCTAGGCATTTAGTTTTCTAGCGCGTGGATATCTGATTGTTTCAGCAGTGTGTGTTAAACTCACAATCTTCCACTTTTTTTTTGTCAAAAACAAGTCAAGTACATTGGAGTGGGAGATGAATTACATTATCCAGAGCCCAGGGAGAAACGAAGCCACCAAAAGATGAGATCTGAACCAAAGACAGAGCCCTACAGTGAAACTTATACAGACAATTGCCCTTAGAAATTCTAGGAGCAAACCCGAATGCGTCTGTTAGTTCCTGCAGAATCTCGGGCAGCAGTCTGCAGCCCCTGACTGGAGGATGGAAACGGCAGAGCTGTGGATGTGTGCCTAGGGCCATATGGTGCTCCCAGCAGGCCTGGGGATTGACCTTCTAAGGTGCACAGATGGACCTGCAGGGATGAGGTGGGGATCAGTCAGCAGGGCAGATTCGGCTCTTTGCCTGGGTGGTGTCAAATCTTCAAGTCTTGTTCTTATAATAATCAATAAGATAGGCTAAGACCCTTCTCTATGGCCCTTCATGTTCTGGCTATAAAATCTTTAAAACTTTCTTCCCTGAAGTTCTCGTGTTCTGGGACAGCTTCAGCCAGTAGATGGCAGTGTGGTTCTTGATTTTTTTTTTTTTTTTTTTTTTTTTTTTTTTTTTTTTCTCTCTCTCTCTCTCCAATAAGCATCTTACAGACCTCATCCTAGAGCTTATAAGCAGGGTTGGTCATACCTCCTAATTCAAACTTCTCTGTGTACACCCTCACAGTCATATCTACAGGTGAGTCTCCTGGGTGACTTCAGATCCAGTCAAGTTAACAATGAAGATTAGAGATCATAACCATTCCCTGTGTGCGTGTGCACATGTGTATGCATGTGTGTGTGCTTATAAATTTCTTCCCATGAAAATTTGATACCAGAGATACAGCGTACCTATAATTTTCTACACTTGCAAGCTTGGGATCCACAGCAAAACTCTGTCTTATAGAAACAGAACCAGGGCTTGCGGATTCAGGTCAGGGGGTAGAGTGCACGTCCAGCATTCTTGAGACCACAGTGTGCATCTTCAGCCCCTCATAAAACCAAGCATTCTGGGGAACGCCTGTAACCCCAGCACTTTGAGGTTGGAAAAAGGAAAATGAGAAGTTCAAGACCAGCTTGGGCTCCATGAGACCTCTCCTCAAGACCACACTCTCCCTCTTTCTCTGAGTCAATGCCTCTGGCCCTAGTAGCCATTGCAGCAGATGCCCCTGGCCTGCTTTGAGGCCCATAGCTAGATAAATCCTGCTGTCCCAGGCTGAGCCTTCAGCAATGCCCTCTGACAACCAGGGCTTAGCCTAGGCTAAAGCCATGGGCTTAGCCTGGGCTGCTTTGTGCTCCCTTGCTACTGAAGTCACCCTGCCTTTGGTTGCTCTCTTCTCCCATGATCCCCTGCAACTCAGTTACCTCCCAGGTAAGGGTTTTGCTGTATCCCATCCTTTGTGTCTGTCTCTGCCGACCTGTGTGTCTGCATCTCTCCTTGTGATTCCCATCTGCCTTTCAAGTTTATGTCTCACATTGCATTTTTCAGTAGAGGAAGTTCCCTGTTCACCCAGCTGTCCCTCACGTGCCCTGACTTGGTCTCCTCAAAGATTGGCATTATCTCTCTTCCAGTATGCAAAATTGAGAAGTTTTGTCAAGGAAGTTACTGAGAGAAGTGAACAGGAGACCTAAAGGACACTCAAGCTGAGCTGCAAGTCCTCACAGGTTGCTGTCATCGGTCGCCACCAAGGACAGGAGAGGAGACAAGACCATGTGGCAGTTTCCTGCTCTGCTCTTCCTCTTCCTCCCAGGTAAGTAGCAGGGGCTTTAGACACTTCCATGTCAGTGGTGAGGGCGACAGAGACGGTCTGCTCTGGGTTGGGGAAACCTGGCTGATCCACTCACCAGCTGCTTACCCCCAAAATAAAAGGCAAGGTTTTTTTTTTTTTTTTGGCATCTTGTGGATTCTGTGGGTATTGCAGAAAAACCAAAACCAAAATCATTTTAAAAATTAAACAAATAAAAGCCAAAAACAAACCTTCCAGTGTGTTTCCCAACCCTAGCTGCTCCACAAAAGCAGATGAGTGAGTGAATGAACTAATTTTTTCAAAATGTATTTTTGGGTTTCATGTTTGGCACATGCACCCTAGGATGCCCCTGACCTAGTGATCCTCCGGACTCCTCCCTCTGAGTGCTGGGATTTCTAGCATGCAGCTCCATCTCCAGTTCCATTGTGAGGTTTAACTGGCACAGTAATTAATACTGGGGCTGGGTGTGGTGGTGATTGCCTTTAATGCCTTTAATCTCTAACGGGGTGTTTTGAAATGTTCAGTTGTCAGACATGCTTTTCATCTCTCTCACACAACACTAAAAGTTGTCATTCCCGTCAAATGACAGACACCCCTGTGTCCCAACAGCTCTCCTCTACATCACAAACACACTCTCCTGCCTTCCCTAATGCCCTTCCCGGGCTGATAACCACTGTTCTGTTTTCTACTCCTTTGAGGTTTACTTTTGTTCTTTTGAGGGAAAAAAAATGTGTCTCTGTGGTGTATGTATGTCTAAAGTGTTGTGTGTATGTCTCTCCATGTGTGTGCACACACATGTGCATGAGCTCTCAGGTGCACACATGACTGCACACATACATGTGGAGATTAACACTGGGTCCCATTATCACTCTCCACCTTGTTTGTTCAGACATGGTGTCCCACTGCTCCTGAGCTCATAGATTCAGCCTATCTGGCCAGGGATCTCCAGGATCCTTCTGTCTTTGGGGGTTACAGACACCCCGCCCCCACCTCACCTGGCTTTTCTTCCATGTGCTCTGGGGATCCAAACTCAGATCTTCTTGACTATGCAGAAACACTTTCCCGACTGGTCTGTTCCCTGTCTCTCTAGCCACAGGGAGTAACTTTTTATCTTTCACACATCAATAAGAATGTGTGGCAGCATCTTCCTGTATCTGATTTATTTCAGTTCCTCCAGTCTCCCCCGTGGGCTGTAAATGGCGGAACTCAATCCCTTCATGATGGTTCTCCATTACACTCATGCACCACGATCCGCTATCTGTTCACCTGCATCTATGTGACTGCCGTGGCTACCACGACCACCGCCATAGTAAACACAAGGGGAGACGTCGCTTCCACATACTCGCTTCATGTCTCTGGGCTGCGTGTTTGCTTTCTGTTACTGCGATACAGACCATGGCCAAAAACAAACAAACAAACAAACCTTGGAGAGTAAAAGGCTTATTTGACTTAAAGGTCCAGATCACACTCCGTCATGGAGGGAAGCCAGAGAGGGAGCCCAAGCAGCCCAGAGAGCTGGAAGCAGGAACTGAAGCAGAGAGCATGGAAGAGTGTTGCTTGCTGGCTTACTGCCCATGGCTTATTCAGCGTGTTCTCTTATATTGTGGCACCACCCACAGGGGACTGGACCTTCCTATGTCAAGAAAATGTCCCCCAGACTTGCCTAGAGGCCAACCTGCTGCAGACAGTTTCTCAGTTGATGTTCTTTCTTTCTGTATGCTTCTGTATGGTGTTGGTGTCAGGTTTATAAAACCCAACCAGTCCGGAATATGTCTCCTGTGGGACTGTTGAGTTATGTGCCAGCCCTATGCTAGTTTTCTGAGAAACTCCACACCATTTCCCATAAAGTCTGATATCCAATACAACACACAGGGTGAGAGACATCCTCTGTCCCACATACACCAACAATTGCTATATTTTGTCTTTTTTTAGTAATCACCATTCAAACTGAGGTATGATGCTATTTGTGATTCTGATTTGTATCGATCTCCCTGCCAATTAGTGAAATGGAAAAATTGTCTGTATATTTCTTTCTGATTTTTTTTTCTTTTGAGGCTTCAACATATAGGATAACGATGCTGATCTGCCTTGGGAAAAGGGAAGCCCTTCACTGGTTTTCATGAACACTACTTGGCACAGTAGAGTTTCGCCCCTGGAGGAGGAGACCATTGGTCCATGTGTTTGTGTTTTCCAGGCTGCTGCACTGCTCAGGATCCAGTCACAGGTCCAGCAGAGGTAAGCGGTCAGGAGCAGGGCTCCTTGACAGTGCAGTGCCAATACACCTCAGGCTGGAAGGATTACAAGAAGTATTGGTGTCGAGGAGCTCATTGGAAGTCATGTGAGATTCTCGTTGAAACAGATACATCAGAGCAGTTGGTGAAGGAGAACCGTGTGTCCATCAGGGACAACCAGACAGATTTCATCTTCACAGTGACCATGGAGGATCTGAGGATGAGTGATGCTGACATTTACTGGTGTGGAATTACAAAATTTGGAAATGATCACATGTTTGAAATTAATGTGAACATTGATCCAGGTAAGAAAAAAAATTCCAAAAAATCCTAGTGAAGGATCAAGGATCCTTGTAAAAGTCTTACTAGAAAAGAAAGTCTGCTCTATTTGTCCTGCCAAGAAAGAGGGTGAGGTGGGCAACCCTTGTCCCCTTGTATGCCTGTCTTAGATATTCTCATTCCTATAGATCTGGGAATGGAACTCAGAATCTCACCTGTGCTAGCCAAGCACTTTGCCACGCAGCTGAAGTCTCTTCCTGAGACCCCGCCCCCTTTAACATAACATAAAGGAAGCTGCAGAACCTTTAATTCTGGGCCAGACTGAGTAACAAGGATGAGGTTTATGTCTTGCTTTAAACAACTACAACAAAGAAAATAGACAAATATGGAGCTGGAGAGACGGCTCAGAGATTAAGAGCACTGGTTGCTCTTCCAGAGGACTGGATTTCCTTCCCAGCATCTACATGGTAGCTTGCAGTCATCTGTAATTCAGTTTCAATGGATCTGACAGCCTCTTCTGGCCTTCATGGGCACTGCAAGCATGGGGTGCACTTAGAAGACACAAAGCAGCACCCATACACATACATATACGTGAATTTTTAAAAAAATAAAATAAAATAGACAGAACATACAAAATCGAAGTGTTTCTGCCTATTGCGCTTCAGACAGTGGTGAGACAGCATACTCTGAAGGAATCGAGTATTAAAGGGGAGCTGTTTCTTTTCTCTGCAAATCATTTTTTTTCTTTAAAAAAGAATGAAAGTGTTAGGTATGGTAGTGTACACCTTTAATACCAGGACTAGGAAGGCAGATCTCTGAGTTTGAGGCCAGCCTGGTTCATGGAGTGAGTCCCACATGTTCTGGGGCTACACAGAGAAACCCTGTATCAAAGATTTATGAATTAATCTGTAAGTAAGTAAGTAAGTAAGTTCTGGATGGTGACTGGAAATTGAGCCCCTTAATTCCTAGGGAAAGAACTTAAGGCCATACCCACAGCCAGACTATTTATAGGAGGATTGAACCATATTCTTTTGTAATCTTTTGCTCCAGAAAATTCAACTACAACAATGACAACGATAGCCACAGTTGTGACATCCACACCACCAACCATGGAGAGCNTTGGCATGACAACGGTAGCCACAGTTGTGACATCCACACCACCAACCATGGAGAGCATTGGCATGACAACGGTAGCCACAGTTGTGACACCCACACCATCAACCACAGATAGCATTGGTGTGGAGAACAATGGCCAGGTGACTCAGAGCTCTCTCTTCATCTGGTAAGCAGAGCCACACCCTGGCAGCTCCTTCCCACTGGGCTGACCCTGGGGCCTCTCCCCAGGAGGGCCTCCTGATAGAACAGAAATGCCCAGGAATCCTGGGATCCAGGAAAACCAATCATTTCTTGCCTAAGTGTATCCCAAGCATTACTTAGCATGGCTACATTCATTTATCTGGATACCAAATTGGCCTGTCCATCCTGTAATTTTATTTGCTAACCTCAGTACCTCTCCTGTAGAAACACCAGGGCTGGCAGATTCTCCTGTCAAAGCCTGAGCTGGGCTCCCCAATCCTTTCACCTTTTAGTGTACCAAGGCTCCTCTTCGAAGCCTCAGCTGCAGGAAGGTAACATCTTCACCTGAGTGACAGGAGAGACTGAGCACAGCTTTTGTGTCTCCCCTGTGTGTCCCCCAGAGGGCAGGACAGAGGGTCACAGTTGGGTTTCCACTGAGTTAGAAGAGATTCCCTGTCCCATCAGCTTCAGGTTTCAGCCTATAATTAAATCTCCTTGTTCCTATTCAACTCTGCCAAGAACCAGCTGGGGGTGGGGAGTACTGCAGGGGAGGAGTGGGAAACTGGGGACTGAGGTGTGCCCGGATGATGCTTGTCACTCTTGGAGGTGTCCAGAGGAATTCCCTGCAGTGTAGAGCTTCCTTGGCCTAATTTCATCATGGCCTGTTGGGGGTCAAGACTCCAGGTCAAGGATACAGATAAACCACAGGCTAAGCTAAGGCATAGGTCACCTCTCTATTTCTCCCTCAGAACTGTCCCTCAGGTCTCATCCAGTCTCCTGTCCTTTCTACTGTGTTCTTTCTACTCCTTTAATCTTCAATTAGACAGACTTGTCTCAAAGCCTCCCACCTCATAGGCTCTCTCATGGATTCTTTTTAATAATTTTCTTTTTCTGCTAGGGCATTGGACGTGTTTTTATTGCTTGATTTGCAAGTGGGTGGAAACATAGTTATCAAGTGACAGAGGTTCCAGAAATGTAGAGTCCAGGAGAGTGTGAAACACGGAGAGCCCTCAGTCCATTGAACATTTTGGAACACTGGATGCTGTGGTCTGCCAAGCGTCAGCTCTTGTGTCTTCCAGGAACATGTTGGGCTAGCTTGTGACTCACAGAGTATCTGCAGTTGCAGATGCTTTCCACAAGCTGAGGATGGCCTCCTGTTGGGCCCAAGGAGAAGCCAAGGATGGCCAAGGAGGGAGATGGAGACCTGGGCAGGGAATAGAGGATGGCAGGGAGGTGGGCAATGGGGCTTCATACTGTTCAGGCCCTCATGGTCCCTCAGGGTACAATAAAGGGACACAAAGAACTGCAACAGCAGTGTCAGTCCACTGAGAGAGTGGAAGCCACCATCAACATTTCTAGATGGAATTGAGCCCCAAGCCTCCTAACACACAGGTGCTGATGAGATGGGTGGGGTCATCCTGGTGAAGAATGTAGCAGAGGCCAAGGTCAAAGGCCAGGGAGCAGTGACACCTTCAGCCTGGCAGGAATGGAGAGTAGATGAGGAGGACTTCTGGGAGTCCAGACAAACAGAGAGGATGGTGATCAAAGGGAAAGGAAGGATATCATCGGGGAAAGCTTCCCCAGGTGAGGGCTTATCGTGCAGGTGACGTGACCAACCATGCACTTGCGGGGAGACAGACCCTAGTAGTGTCCCAGGCTGGTCCTTATCTGGCTCTTGAAGGCTGGGATATGGGCACCAAGAAGGCTGAGCCCTCTATGCCAGGTGGTGGCTTACTCCCTGCCTCCTTTGTTTTCTGCAGGTCCCTGCTGAGCAGCATCTCCTCCGTGCTGATGGTCTTTGTGGTGGTTCCCCTCCTCCTGAGCATGCTCAGTGCTGTCCTCTGGGTGAACAGGACTCAGAGACAAAATGGGGGAGGTGAAATTAACCTGGTGAACACCCATAGATCTGATGCCCAGGACGGAGAGAAACACTTCCCAGAAGATGGAAAATAATCTCTCTCTCTCTCTCTCTCTCTCTCTCTCTCTCTCTCTCTCTCTCTCTCTCTCTCTGTATACACCTTGTCAGGACAGATGTGTATGTGGAAGACATCTTCAGGTATCATTCCATTATTGTGTGAGACAGGATTTCTCACTGACCTGGACCTTTGCCAAGTTGATCAGGGAACTGACCAGGGAACTCCTGCCTCCACCCCCCATCCTGCCATTGCAAGCACACACAACTGCAGTCACAAAAAAAAACCAACCAACCAAACAAACAAACAAACACTGTCGCTTGTAGGGATTGAACTCATGTCCTTTTACTTGTGAGGAAGGCAAGCACTTTACCAACAGAGCCCTCTTCCTAGGCTGGAAAAGAATCGCTCTATTAAGGAACAGCTGGGCATGAGCACCTTGACTCTGAAGTGCCGTGGGCCCAGACTTGGACTAATCCCACTCCTAAAGCATGGGCAGCTGAGTTCTGGAACCCATTCATGTCCCCTTCTCTCAGAACACCCCACAGTACCTACCTGGGCCTATCTTCCACTGATGGTATCCAGGGAAGTAGAAAAATACAAGAAAATATCATGTTTGTTCGTAGCATCCCAGTTCCTTAGAGGACACATGCTAATACAAGTCCATGGGTCACCATGCAGGTGACTGACCAAATATGTGGGAAATGAGGCCTCACCACATGGCAAAATAATTTGCCATTGTCACACTGGATATCTGTCCCTTACAGATGGGACACTCCCTGCTTTCTTTTTTGACAACGCAACCCAGTGACTAAGCCCACTGCAAACAAAGATGGAGCAGTTGATCTAGGCTCTGTACCATCTACTCAGGTCCCCAAATAGTAGGTTAGTCTTGGTCCCTGAAGACTAGATTCTCTTCCCAGTGAGACCAAATGGGGAGCTAAGCTGCAGGAAGCAGCTGCCCTCTCAGGAGTCAGGAACCCACATCACCCCATGACCCCTCCAGGGACAGTCTCTGCACCAGGCCCTTCCACTCTCTCCCTTTCACTCAGACACATCTATTGAATGTCTAAGTATTTACACCCCCTCCACATACAAGCTCCAAAATAAGACAGACCCAATTAAAGTCCACAGAGGAAGTCAAGGGGCTCAAAGGTAAATGCTCAGGGGAAAACAGTTGTTCTCAGCCCACCATCCTCAGCCATCCTTAGCTCTGCTCCACAACACAGTCTCTCCTCCAGTGGGGCTCTGACACCCACAGCCAAACTCACACCTAACTGTGAACTCCCACCTAACACGGGGGTACTCCCACTTTGTGTGAGCAGAGTCCCCCGGTTAGCATCTTCTCCTTGATGACCTGTGTTGGGCTCTAGTGAGCCTGCCTCTTATTAAGAGGACGGTTTTCACTTGCTTCTGGGGTAAAGCTGCTGGTCAGTTGGCCATGTTTCCACCCATGCTTAGATAAACAATCATGGTTAAACTCTGTGGGACACACACACACACACACAAACATACACACACACACACACACACACACACCCTATATAATCAGGAGAGGGTCTCATTAGAGCCTGTAGGCCAGGCAGTGATGGAGCATGGCTTTTTTCCCAGTGCTCAGGAGGCCTCAGAGGCAGGTGGATTTCTGAGTTCAAAGCCAGTGTGATTTACACAGTGAGTTCCAGGACTACACAGAGAACTCAGCGAGTTCTGGAACACCCAGGGCTACATGGAGAAACCATGACTTGGAGGAAATAAGAAAAGTAAAGGAAGAAATAAAAAGAAGCATAGAAGTGAGTAAGTAGGGACAGAAAGGGAGAGAAGGAATGATAATAGTGAAAATGACTCAAATTCATTATAAATTCCTTTGAAGCTGTATAAGAATTTTTAAACAATAAAATAAAAATTTAAAGAGGGAAGCATTTTCTCTCTGTGAAGCCCCTCCTTTCTGGGATAGGTTCTGTCAGCTCAGCACACACACACACACACACACACACACACACACACACACACACACACGCCCCACCTTTTCTGCTTTAAGTGGATTCCTTGCCTGCACAGCTTCTCTTTTTCTTATTACTCATCTTACTGCCTTGTTGGCAACCTCCCTCATGACGTGGCTTTGCTCGTCTTAGCTGGCCAGCGGGCACTGCATTCTTCCTTCCCTCGTGCTGTGATTGTCCCTGGCTGGAGCCCTTGAAAATCTGACAGTGGAGATTCCCAGAGCTCCCTGTCATTTCCTCATGGTATGAAGAAAGGTCTTTTTCTATATCTTCTGGGATGAACGTCCCTGAGCTAAAATGTAAGGCAGACACACTCCTATCTCCATCAGACACCCCTGCTCTCACACCAACAGATTGTGAAGAATTGAACACAGTTTAGGAATCCTTCTCCTTGGTCCCCAACATCAGGAACAACTACAAGCAAGTTGTCCCATGCTACGTGGAGAATGGTAGCTGAGGTCTGTGAGCCCAAGTCTAGCATGGCCCCTCTGTCCCACATCTGTACAAGCTTGGCTCTGTCCTCTACACAGCTGGTTGATGGGTCTGCTCTGTCATGGTCTATTCTATGAGGACAGCATCCAAAGTTCCAACATAACAATTTAGCGCAGACACCATAATATGCACAAATTCTCTTATCATCATTTGCACTCAAAAAATCTTGGTAAGGACCCCCACCCCCAGAAGCCAATGCCACCATCATTCTGGACACTTGAACACACTTCCTGTGAGACAAATCCTGGTCATCACCTCCACCCCACCCTGGCCATGTTTCTCCTCACTGCAATCTAGAGTAGACTTTCTCTGACCCTCAACTAAGCCTTAAGCTTTCAGATCTCCGGGGCCATGGTCAGACTGACCTGGAGGCTGAAAAAGAAAAGAATTGTGGCAGCCACCAGGTCTAAATTCATTGGCTCCTCCATCCACAAACAACAGTGTCCACAGACTCAGCAAAGATAGTCCACATCCTAATTGACTGACCTCAGAGTTTTGAGCTTAAAAAAAGTTACGTGTGTCTGTGTCTGTGTGTGTATGTGTGTGTGTGTATGAGTGTGCATGTGTGTGTGTGTGTGTGTGTGTGTGTGTGTGAATACACATGCCACAGCACAGATATGGAAGTCAAAGAACAATTTTAGAGTATCATTTCTCTCCTTCAACCATTACTTGGGCTGCAGGGGTAGGCGGGAAGTTCTTAGTCTTCTGTGTGCTCAAGGAGTCATCCTGCCACTGGCTTATCCTTCTGGGTCCTCCCTCTACCTTTTGTTAAGTTCTTCAGCTTCTTCCCAATTTTGAGCCTTAAGATAAAGTGGGTCAGGGCTCAGAAAGATGCCAACTGAACAATTGGTGCCAAGTATAGGGAGGAGCAAAGGGTAGAAGCAGAGATTCTGGAGGGGGACGTGAGGGAAGGCACCTGAGATAACCTTATTCTTTATATCATCAAAATAGTAATGGCTTGAGATAATAATTTGTTATTTCTAGAGAATCTGCATGTCAAATTGTAAAGATTTGTTCTCAGTGTCCTCAATTTCTACCTGTTCCACATAATGGTGTTAATTCTTGAGGACTTATATGCAATCAATTATTGCAAATGGATAATCATATTCCTGATTTAAAATAAAATAAAATATGTACATGTGACTATTGACACCTCTTCAGGCTTTCTATTTGAAAATGATTTAAGAGGAGAAACAATTTAAAATGTCATTGGTCATTGCCTGCATTATTTTTCTATGCTTGGTGCTCCAAATCAGATTAAAACAGGTAATGGAACTGGCTATTACAGTCAACCATTTGAAATGTTTTGTCAACAATTTAATGTTACCCATATTGCTGGGATTACTTATAATTCTCAAGGACAAGGTATTGGGGGAACTTTAAAACAATATCTTCTTTAAAAACTGGGGATCCATACCATAAACAACCACCAAACCCAGACACTATGGCAGATGTCAACAAGAGCCTGTTGACAGGAGCCTGATATAGCTGTCTCCTGAGAGGCTCTGCCAGTACCTTGCAAATACAGAAGTGGATGCTCCCAACCATCCATTGGACAGAGCACAAAGGTCCCCAATGAAGGAGCTAGAGAAAATACCTAAGTATATGAAGGGGTCTGAAGCCCCATAGCAGGAACATCAATATGAACTAACCAGTACCCCCAGAGTTCCTTGAACTGAATCACCAATCAAAGAAAACACATGGTGGAACTTGTGGCTCTAGTTGTATATGTAGCAGAGGATGGCCTAGTCTATCATCAATGGGAGGAGAGGCTCTAGGTCCTGTGAAGGTTCTATGCTCCATTATAGGGAAATGCCAGGGCCAGGAATGGGAATGAGTGGGTTAGGGAACAGAGGGAGGGGAAAGGGATAGGGGATTTTCTGAGGGGAAACTAGGAAAGGGGATAACATTTGAAATATAAATAAAGGAAATATCTAATAAAAAGTATTTTAAAAGGGGAGGGGGAATTATACCCTCCAAGGTCACCAAAGCACATCTTGCCTTTGTCTTATGTGTTTTAAATTTTTTGCAAACTGATGCTAAAGGTCAGTCTGCAGCNGATTGCCACTGGCATCCAGTCACTTCCAGCTCATATGCCATGGTTAAATGGTAGGACCACCTAACTAACACATGGAATGGTCCAGACCCCATTTTAATATGGGGGGAGAGGTTCTGTTTGTGTATTTTTTTTCACAAAAAGAAGTTAGAGACCAATGGCTGCCTGAAATATTGGTTCGTCAAATAGACACAGACCCTGAGTCTTCTAGTAAGAATGATTCCAACTATGAAGATGGCTAAACATCTTTATCAGCCATCTAATTTGGAGGATAGCCTCCATTATTACCTGAGAAGTAACTTTTTTTCTGTTGATTCTCAAAGCAACCTCCCCACACCAGGAGTCCAGGCCTTGTGTCTGATTGTTGCTAATTTACAACTGAATTTAGTTCTTGGGACATCCCCTCAGACCACCTTAATCCTGTTGCTTTTAAGCTGTGACTTTGTATTTCAAGCAGATCAGTTACCTTCATACAGGCTCACCTTCAGCAAAGCTCAGTCATGGAAGTTATTCATCACTATGAAGAGATGCATTGAGTGCATAGTGTGGCTTTGGTCTGAATGGGAAAAGGTGTGCTATGAGGGCCAGCAGCCAAAGATGGGCCACTGATGATTCTATGACTCTTATCAACCTAAGACAGAAGCATGGGCCAAAAAGCTGTGTTTGTTCATAATAAACACTAAAACGCCATGTTTGTGCAAATAAACATAAGCAAGCTGTGTGTGGCCTCCAGGACGGGTAAGAGATAGTCTAGGCACAGACCCAAGCCAGACATGGCCGCAAGCCACCATAATTCCCAGGCAGGACCATAGAGCATAAGTAAATTTAATGCCCCAGTCCAGATAACTTTTAATTAAAAAAAGGGGGGGGGAGAACTATGCCCTCCCCCAGCCTTGAGTGGCTGAATCAGACCTTGTTTGCCACATTGGTTATCCCACCTAGGATGGGGTCTTCTGACCTTGGAGTCTATTTTCCTGCCACATCTGCAGATTCCTGCAAGAAGCCAGTACCTGCTGACCAGCTGATCTTATCTTCCTGATGAGATCCTGGGAAAGTGGGGGATGGGTTTCCTCCCTTTGAATTCAGACCTTAGAATCAAACCTTGACCCTTGATCAGAGAAATTTGTCTTATTTCTCTTGCCATCTTTCCTATCCATCCCCAGCTTTTCTTTCAGGAATCCAGTAACCCATGGATGCTGGTGGCTACAGGTCTTATTTTCCACTCCCACAGTGGCACACCTACTCCAACAGGACCACACCTTAAATAGTGCTACTCCCTTGGCTGAGAATATATAAACCATTACAGATAACTTCCTTGTCTATGTACATGGACTGTAAACCCAAATATTAAGGAACTTTGAAAACATCTCCTAAGGTTTGTTGAGATGGGTCAGCTTTGCCTTGAAACCTGGTCTCCTGAGGTCAGTGTCCACGACTTACGGTGGAAGCAGAGAACCAACTCCCAGAAGTGGTCCTCTGACTCCTGTGTGCAAGCTGTGCTGAAACTCCACACTCACAAACACAGCACACAGCAGAGTCCCAGGAAATAAAACATAGAGCAAACAAGAAAATGTTCTTTAATAAATGATTTCCTCTTTAGAACCTGTTCGTGTGTTTCTTAAATTTGATTTTGAATGAATTACATGTTTATTTTTGAGATCTTTAAAAGAGTTGTTTTATTTTAATTTTGTGTGTGTGTGTGTGTGTGTGTCACATGCACGTGTGAGTGAAGTGCCCCTGGGTAACTGAATAGGGTGATGGATCTCCCAGAGCTGAAGTCACAGGCGGTTGTGAGCCATCACTCATGGGTATTTAGACCCACACTTGGGTCCTCTGACGAAGCAGTATGCACACTGTCAGTGAACTGTCTCTCCAGTCTCTGACT
>NC_034603.1:82179540-82202176 GCF_900095145.1 Mus pahari | reverse complement strand
GGGTGTGTGTGTGTGTGTGGGTGTGTGTGTGTGTGTGTGTGTGTCTGAATGCAGTTGTCCGTGAAGGTCAGAGGTGGCTCTTACCCATAAGCCACCTCTTTAACCCCTTATATTTAATTATGTATTTATAGCTTAAGTCTGCATTTTTATTATTTTTTAATTTTGTGTCTGTGTGAGATCAGACCTTTAGAAATTCTCAGAACTACAGGCCATTTGTGTGCTACCTCATGTGGGTGCTGGGTCTTCTAGAAGAACAGCAAGAGCCCCTAACCACTGAACTGTCCCTCTAGCCCTTTATTTTTATTTTAAATGATATCCTTAGACTGGAGATGTGGCTCAATGGTAGCATGCTTTTCTACCATGTGTAAAGCCCTGGTTTGATCCCAGTACCATACAAAAAAGGAAAAGATTTTCATTAAATGGTATTTTATGTGTGATTGTATGTGTGTCTGTGTGTGTGTGTGTGTGTATGCTGGGTTATGTGTGTGTATGTGTATGTGTTGTATGTGTATGTATATGTATGGTGTATGGTATGTGTGTATACGTGTGGTGTGTATATGTGGTGTGTGTGTACATGGGCATGCATGTGCCTGTGTGCGTGCCCATGTATGTTTACATTCCTGTGTAAGTAGGTTCTCATGTGTGCATGTGTGTGCCTATGTGTGGGAGTGTGTGTGTGTGCACACGCACATGCACACACATGTGAGTGCCTGTGTATGTGTGTTGGTTAACTTCCTCCCATAAAAATTTGATACTAGAGATTCGGTGTACCTATATCTATCTATACTTGCAATTGTCTGGATTTAAACAAACTGCAGATTCCCACAATATGGGAGGCTGACACTGGAGGGTGAGAGCTTGAAGCCAGCTTGGGCAGCACAGCAAAACTCTGTCTTATAGAATCAGAACCAGGGCTTGTGGATTCAGGTCAGTGGGTAGAGTGCATGCCCAGCATTCGTGAAACCTTGGTTTCAGGCTTCAGACCCTCATAAAACAGAGCATGCTGGGGAATGTCCATAACACTAGCACTTTGATGTTGGAAAAAGGGAAATGAGAAGGTCAAGGCCAGCTGGAGCTATGTGAGATCTTGCTGCAAGCCCACACTCTCCATCTTTCTCTGAGTCAATCAATGCCTGTGGCCCTAGTAGTCATTGTGGCAGATGCCCCTTGCCACACAATGGACAGTGACAGAGGCCCATGGAGAGACAAATCCCTGCTGCCACAGGCTGAGCCTTCACCAATGCCCTCTGCATCACAGGGTTTAAACTAGGCTACTGCCATGGGCTTAGCCTGGGCTGCCTTGTACACCCTTGCTACTGCAGCCACGGTGCCTTTGGTTGCTCTCCTCTGTCATGATTCCCTGCAACTCAGGTGAGGGCTTTGCTGTATCCCATCCTTTGTGTCTCTCTCTGCTGACCAGTGTGTCTGCATCTCTCCTTGTGATTCACATCTGTCTTTCAAGGTTGTCTCCCATTGCATTTGTTCAGTAGAGGAAGTTCCCTGTTTACACTGCTGTCTCTCACGAGCCATGACTTGGTCTTCTCAAAGATTGACATCATCTTTCTTCCAGTATGTAAAATTGAGAAGTTTTGACAAGGAAGTTACTGAGAGAAATAAAAGGGAGAGGCCTAAAGGAAACTCAAGATGAACTTCAAGTCCTCCAAGGGTGCTGCCATCTGTGGCCACCAAGGACAGGAGAGGAGACAAGACCATGTGGCAGTTCCCTGCTCTGCTCCTCCTCTTCCTCCCAGGTAAGTTGCAGGGGCTTTGGACACTTCCATGTCAGTGGTGAGGGCGACACAGTCTACTCTGGGTTAGGGAAACCCGGCTGATTCATTCACCAGCTGCTTACTCCCAAAATAAAAGGCAAGTTTTTGGCATCTGGTGGATTTTGTGGGTATTGCAGGAAAAAAACAAAACAAAAAACAATTTTAAAAAACAAAAGACAAACCTTTCAGAGTGTGTTTCTCATCCATAGCTGCTCCAAAAAGTCGATGAGTAAGTGGATGAAGTAATTCTTTCAAAATATATTTTGGGTTTCATGTTTGGCACATACAGCCTAGGATGCCCCTGACCTAGTGATCTTCCGGACTCCTCCCTCTGAGTGCTGGCATTTCTAGCATGCAGCTCCATCTCCAGGTACATTCTGAGATTTAACTGACACAGTAATTAATACTTACAGGGACTGGGTGTGGTGGTGATTGCCTTTAATGCCAGCACTCAGGAAGCAGAGGCAGATGGGCCTCTTTGAGTTCAAGGCCAGCCTGGACCACATTTTGAGAAACCCTGATGGAGTACAATGTAGCTTTTGTACATGTATGTCCAGGATGTAACAATCAGATCAGGGTAGTGGGGCTTTCATCAAAATCATTTGTCATTTCTTTGTAATCTTTTGTATGACGTATTTTTAAATGTTCAGTTTTCAGACATGCTTTTCATCTCTCATGCAACACTAAAAGTTGTCATTCCCGTCAAATGACAGACACCCCTGTGTCCCAACAGCTCCCCTCTACATCACAAGCACACTCTCCTGTCTTCCCCAATGCCTCTCCCGGGCTGATAACCTCTGTTCTGTTTTCTACTCTTTTGAGGTTAACTTTTGTTCTTTTGAGGGAAAAAAATGTGTCTCTGTGATATATATATGTATAAAGGGTTTTTTTTTTGTGTGTGTGTGTGTGTGTGTGCACATGTGCATGTGCACTCAGGTGCACACATGGGTACACACATACATGTGGAAACCTCAGATTGGCACTGGGTCCCTTTCTCTATCACTCTCCACCTTGTTTGTTCGGACATGGTCTCCCACTGCTCCTGAGCTCACAGATTCAGCCTATCTGGCCAGTGATCTCCAGGATCCTCCTGTCTTTGGGGTTACAGACACCCCCCACCTACCTGACTTTCCACCTGTCAGACCCATGGTCTGAAAAGATTCTCTCCCACATGGCAGGCTGTCTCTCCATACTGTTGGTTGAGGCCTTTTAGTTTAAAAAAAATTACATTCAGCAACTTTTGTTTTCTTGCCTGTGGCATTAGGGACATACTTTGTTGTTGTTGTTGATGATGATACCCTGAAGCACTTCCTTTATAGTTTTTCATTTTTTTAAAGAGTTAATAGCTGTCTTCCAACACACCAGAAGAGGGCATGGATCCCATTACAGATGGTTGTGAGCCACCATGTGGTTGCTGGGAATTGAACTCAGGACCTCTGAAAGAGCATTCAGCGCTCTTAAACACTAAGCCTTCTCTCCACCACCTAATGGTTTTTCTTAAAGACTTACTTATTTATGTATTTTATATACGTGAGTTCTCTGTCTTCATGAACAGCAGAAGAGGGCATCAGATCTTACTATAGATGGTTGTGAGCCAACATGTGGATGCTGGGAAGTGAATTCAGGACCTCTGGAAGAGCAGCCAGTGGTCTTAACCACTGAACCTCCAGAGCCTCCTTTATCATTAAGGGGGTATTTGATATTTGTTGCTGGTGCACACTGTGTAAGCAACTCATCAATGGTGCTGCATCCTCAGACCTTTCCAGGAGCTCTGTGACTCAGATTCCAGGGATCTGAAGGAGAGCACAGGGTCTGTGTGCTGTGGACTCTGCACTACACGGAAGTCAAATTTTTTGATGTTATTTTGGTCAGCCTACAAGGCACTCATCCTAGAGACTGCTGGAACCTCTAAAAGTGGCTCCTGTGTTGCTATGCTTTTTTTTTTTCTTTCTTATTTTTTTTTCTTTTGAGGTTTTAACCAAAAGGATAACGATGCTGATCTGCCTTGGGAAAAGGGAAGCCTTTCACTGGTTGTTATTCAGCTCATGAACTCTACTGGGCACAGTAGAGTTCTGCCCTTGGAGGAGGAGATCAGTGGTCCGTGTGTTTGTGTCTTCCAGGCTGCTGCACTGCTCAGGATCCAGTCACAGGTCCAAAGAAGGTGAGCGGTCAGGAGCAGGGCTCCTTGACAGTGCAGTGCCGATACACCTCAGACTGGAAGGAATACAATAAATACTGGTGCCGAGGAGCTGTTCCGAGTATATGTCAGTTTCTCATTGAAACGGATACACCAGAGCAGTTGGTGGAGAAGGACCGTGTGTCCATCAGAGACGACCAGACAGACTTCATCTTCACAGTGACCATGGAGGATCTGAGGATGAGCGATGCTGGCATTTACTGGTGTGGAATTATGGGGACTAGATATGATCCCGTGTTTAAAGTTAAAGTGAACATTGACCCAGGTAAGAAAAAATTTCAGAAAATCCTGGTTGGGGTGCAGCGGTATTGCAGTAAATCTCCAACCCAAATATGTCCCAGCTATGAAAACACAACTCAGTTAATGATTATATTTTATACACCTAGACTGAGCAGATGTACCGCTACACTACCATCTTCCACATCTATGAGACTACTTAGAACTTTTGGGTTCTCCAGGCCATGCACTTCTGCCCTGCTTTTCTTCTTCCTCCTCCTATGCATCCTCTGCCTCTCCCATTTTCTCTTTCTTCTCCCACTCCCCCTTCCACTTCTCCTTCCTTTTTTTCTGCCCAATCATCAGCTCTCCTTTATTTTACCCATTAAGGTGGGAAGCAGGTTTACAGGAAATCACCTGAGTGCTGACTCAATTCTTGTTAGCAGCCACTCACCAGAGAACGGAATTAACATCAAATGTAATTAGCCCCAGGGCTATCTACAACATTTCCCCCCCTTTCTGTCCAATTAAAAGACTATTTTATCTCAGAGATAATTGAACATAACTATCACTATTTTGTAATTTAGAAAGTACAAGAGAACTAACCCGCAGTCATTCATCTTTGTTTATTAAATAGAACCCCTGTCATCTGTCCTTACTTAAAAGACTATAGTTCTGCACCTGGCTATGTCTTGGCTTCAGATTGAATGCCATCTGAAAACCATCCTCTCAAATCTNTTCCTCTCAAAGTAAAAAGCCTGGGTTGGCTAGGAGACTATGTAGTTTTTCAACCCCATCAGAAATCCAAGAACGGCTGATATTAACTGAAAATACACAGGAAGCCTAACACAGCTTCCAAAACTTAGCCAATTTATAGAGACCGCTGGTCACTTGGACAGTCCCTTACTTTAACAGGTTGGAGCCTTGGTCTTCAGCCGACTGGCCAGGGTCATCTGAGAGACTTAGAAGAACAGGAATATTAAGGACTAGCGAACTCTGTCTCTGCAGGATCAAGCTGCCCTAACCTGTAATTTTGTCCTTTCTTTGGACAGTGTTATGTCTGTAGATGAAATGAGGCCATTCTTGCCTAGTGGCTGCAGTAATTCAAAGATGCTCAGTTTCTTCTTTGAATCCAAGACAGGGAAAGCTGCCAGGAACAGACTAGTCTCAATAACAAGTGAATAAATAACATTAAACATCACATTCTGTGGGCCTGTGACATTTTTGGAAACCAACTATCTGTGTGAAGTAATCTGGACTGTTCTCCATTACCTACTTTCAGCCATTTCTGATTAAAATAACTGAAAACCCCCAACAATAAACTCAGAGCCATGAATTTCCTATTTGGCCCTTAACTCACAGGCTTAAACATCTCACATCTGTTTATAATAACAGCAATAGAAGGCCTGGGTCCAAGCCCTGTACTTCAAAATTTTTAGTATCAAAGACAACGTATAATAACCACCCCTAGTCCCAAAGCTTACATAACTTGGATGACGACTCTTCATAACTTCTTTAAGCTGAATATGGGCATTGAGATATTTTTGAAGGGAGGAGAAATGGTAGGGAAATGGGGGAGTTAGTTGGCCTTCAGAAGGCCACACCAGTGATTGTATTAGTCTCTGACGTCTGTGTCCTGACTGGATCCAGAGGAAAAAACAAGACATCTGGAGTTCAGGCAGGTCAGTTCAGCATGTCTGGTGATGAAATTCACCAAGACTGTATATTCTGTAATACATAAATCTCAAAACAAAACTTTAGTATCATCAAGATAACCTTTCTGTTTGATTCTCTGGTATCTAGTTCTTCAGGAGGTCTCCCTCTATCAAATCTGACCCATATAACTTCGGAAGATGTAAATACCTTAATCAGCTTTTCCAAAAACACAAAGACAAAACCTTTCCCCCAAATCAACATACCCTTCAGCCGGTAACCACGAGAACCTGTAGCTTGCCATCTGTCCCAAAGGAACAATAAAACAACCACAATACTCACAATCACACACATTTTAGCCTATTTAGGGCTTTCTAATTTGTCATGTCAGGATATTAACCCAAAATTCCCATGGAGCCCACGTTAGAATGAGTCTCCTTCAGACTTTTTCATACCATCTTCAAACAAATGATTCACACTTCTATTTTCCTTTCCTTTTTTCTTTCTTTTTTCCTTTCCTTTCCTTTCTTTTTCCTTTCCTTTGTCCTTTCCTTTCCTTTCTTTTTCCTTTCCTTTGTCCTTTCCTTTCCTTTCTTTTTCCTTTCCTTTGTCCTTTCCTTTCCTTTCCTTTCCTTTCCGTTCCATACCTATATATAAAAGGCAGCTTGTCAAACCAGGATTTAAACCCAAAATTCTTGTGGAGCCCACATTAGGCAGAATATGAGTATCCTGTAAGACTTATTAGAGCAATATATCTTTATACCATCTTTAAAGCAATTAATTCAAACTTCCACTAATAACTGCCTATAGGAAGTAGAGAGTTAATGGTTAAGCTCTCTGCCTAAAGCAGCCATTCTGTTATACCATCTATCTGTTGTGCTCTCTGCCAGGAGCCACAGACATTTATTTAATTAATACCTATTATAACATCTATCTGTTATGCTCTCTACCTAGAGCCACAGTCTTCTATTAATTAATACCTGTTCATAGCAGGCGATTATCACTACTCTTTCTATTGGAGTCAGTGACTAATATTCCCTATCTAGTTCCGAACCACAGGTAAAATTTCGCAACTTTAAATACTATACCTGCTTATAAGAGGCAGCTTGTCAAACCAAGATTTAAGCCCAAAATTCCCATGGAGCCCATGTTAGACAGAATATGAGTATCCTATAAGACTTATTAGAGCAATATATCTTTTTACCATCTTGAAGTATCAAAAGGTTATATTTCTCTCTTTATATCAATGTATTTCTTGGTCTGGAGCCCTTTGTACCTTTGTCTCCCAATTCTTTATTCACAGGGAGAAGCTGAGTGTAAAAAGACCCTCGCTGTCTGTGTCCCTGTTTGGGGGTGGGAGAGGCAGGGTGGGGAGCGAAGGATACAGGGATGCAAACACAGAATGGCTCTCTGGGGTGCAGAAGCCTCTCTGCCATTCTCTGTAGGCCCCTCAAACCCAGTCAGCTTCGAATCCATACTGCTACAGCCTAGGTCACTGAACGAGCCCCATTCAGGGGCTTGGGGGTGAGCAGTGAATTTTTAATCTCAGGTCAGTTGAATTCAAATCAATATGATGGGCACCATTTTGTTATGGTAAATCTCCAACCCAAATATGCCCCAGCAATGAAAACACAACCCAATTAATATGAATATTAATTCACATTAATTAATGCCGGGTGCCTAGATTGGGCAGATCTACTGCTACACTACCATCTTCCAAATCTATGAGACCTCTTAGAACTTGCTGTTTCTCCAGGCCATGTGCTTCTGCTCTGCTTTTCTTCTTCCTCCTCCTCTGAATCCTCTCCCTCTCCCATTTTCTCCTCCTTCTCCCACTACCCCTTCCAATCCACCTTCCCTTTTTCTGCCCAATCATCAGCTCTCCTTTATTTTACCAGTTAAGGTGGGAAGCAGGTTTACAGGAAATCACCTGAGTGCTGACTCATTCCTTGTTTGCAGCCCCCTTACAGAACAGAATTAACATCAAATATAATTAGCCCCAGGGCTATCCATAACACTGCGGGGTCAGCGACCCTTGTAAAAGCCTTACTAGAAAAGATAAACTGAGTCTATTCTATTTGTCTTGTTTTCTCCAAGAAAGAGGGTGAGGTGGGGAACCCTTGTCTCCTTGTATACCTGTCTTAGATATTCTCAGTCCTACAGGTCTGGGAATTGAACTCACAATCTCATGTGTGCTAGCCAAGCACTTTGCCACTGAGCTCAAGTCTCTTCCTGAGACCCCGCCCCCTTTAACATAACATAAAGGAAGCTGCAGAACCTTTAATTCTGGGCAAGACTGAGTAACAAGGATGAGGTTTACGTCTTGCTTTAAACATCTACAACAAAGAAAATAGACAAATATGGAGCTGGAGAGACGGCTCAGTGATTAAGAGCACTGGTTGCTCTTCCAGAGTATTGGATTTCCTTCCCATCATCTACATGGTAGCTTGCAGTCATGTATAATTCAGTTTCAGACCAACTGATGTCCTCTTCTGGCCTCAATGGGCATTGCAAGTGCATGGTGCACATAGATACAAGAGAACACCCACACACATATACAAAAAAGTTTTTCTAAAAAAATGAAATAAACAATTATGCAAAACCGTAGTGTTTCTGCATATGGTGCACCAGTCATTAATGAGTATGCTCTGAAGGAAGCAAGTTTCAAAGGGAAGCTGTTTCTTTTCTCTACACATCATCTTCCCTTAGAAAAGAACTAAAGTGTTAGGCCTGGTGGCGCACACCTTTAATCCCAGCACTGGGGAGGCAGAAGTAGACAGATCTCTGAGTTTGAGGCCAGCCTGGTCTACAAAGTAAGTCACATTCACTCTGGGGCTACATGGAGAAACCCTGTCTCCAAAACTAAATAAAGTAAGTAAGTAAGCAAGCAAGTAAGTTCTGGATGGTGACTGGGAATTGAGACACTTAATTCCTAGGAAAAGAACTTAACACCATACCCAGAGCTGAACTACCCACAGGAGGACTAAACCATATTCTCTTCTATCTCCAGCCCCAGAAAGTTCATTTATGACCACCACAGCCACAATTCTGACATCCACACCACCAACCGTCGGGAACACTGGCAAGGAGCAAGTGACTTTGAGCAGTCCCCACACCAGGTAAGCAATGCTGCACCCTGGCAGCTCCTTCCCACTGGGCTGACCCTGGGGCCTCTCCCCAGGATGGCCTCCTGATAGAACATTAATGCCCAGGAATCCTGGGATTCAGGAAAACCAATCATTTCTTGCCTAAGTGTATGCCAAGCATTATTTAACATGCCTACATTTGTTTATCTGAATATCAAATTGACCTGTCCATCCTGTAATTTTATTTGCTAACCTCAGTACCTCTCCTGTAGAAACACCAGGGCTGGCAGATTCTCCTGTCAAAGCCTGAGGTGGGCTCCCCAGTCCTTTCACCTTTTAGTGTACCAAGGCTCCACTTCGAAGCCTCAGCTGCAGGAAGGTAACATCTTCACCTGAGTGACAGGAGAGATTGAGCACAGCTTTTGTGTCTCCCCTGTGTGTCCCCCAGAGGGTCACAGTTGTGTCTCCACTGAGTTAGAAGAAATCCCTCTCCCATCAGCTACTTGTTGCAGCTTATAAATACATCTTCTTCCTATTCAACTCTGCCAAGAGAGAGTGTGGGATGGGGTTGTCTCCACAGTGCAGAGGAGGAGTAGGAAACAGAGGACTGTGGTGTGCCTGGGTGATCTTGTCATTCTTGAAGGTTCCAGAGGAATTCCCAACACTGTGGAGCTACCTTGGCCTAATTTCATCATGGTCTATTGGGGTCAAGTCTCCAGGTCAAGGACACAGATAAACCACAGGCTAAGCTAAGGCATAGGTCACCTCTCTATTTCTCCCTGAGAACTGTCCCTCGGGTCTCATCCAGTCCCCTGTCCTTTCTACTGTGTTCTTTCTGCTCTCTGAATCTTAAGTAAGACAAACATCTCAAAACTTCCCACCTCAAAGGCTCTCTCAAGAATTCTTTTTAATAATTTTCTTTCTCTGCTATGGCATTGGAAGTGATTTCATTGCTTGTTTTGCAAGTGGATGTAAAGTTAGTTATCAAGTGACAGAGGATTCCAAGTTCCAGAAATGTAGAGAGTCCAAGAGAGTGTGAAGCACAAAGAGAGTTCAGTCCTTGGAAACATTTCAGGACATTGGATGGTGTGATCTGCCAAGTGTTATCTCTTGATCTCCAGGAACATGTCTGGGCTAACATGTCACAGAGTATCTGCAGTTGTAGATGCTTTCCACAAGCTGAGGATGGCCTCCTATTGGGCCCAAGGAGAAGCCAAGGATGGCCAAGGAGGGAGATGGAGACCTGGACAGGGAATAGAGGATGGCAGGGAGGTGGGCAATGGGGCTTCATACTGTTCAGGCCCTCAAGGTCCCTCAGGGTACAATAAAGGGACACAAAGAACTGGGACAGCAGTCTCAATCCACTGACAGAGTGGAAGCAGCCATCACCCACTTCTAGGTGTAGTGAGCCCCAAGCCTCCTAAAACATGGGTGCTGATGAGGTGGGCAGGGTCATCCTGGTGAAGGATGTAGCAGAGGCCAAGGTCAAAGGCCAAGGAGCAGTGAAACCTTCAGCCTGGTGGAGGGATATCAGGTAAAGCTTTCCGGGGTGAGAGCTAATCCTGCAGGCAGCATAACCAGCCATGTACTTGCAAGGACACAGACTTGGTAGCACCAGGCTAGTCCTTGCCTGGTCTTGAAGGCTGGGATATGGGCACCAGGAAGGCTGAGCCTTCTATGCCAGGTGGTGGCTTACTCCCTGCCTCCTTTGTTTCCTGCAGGTCCCTGCTAAGCAGCATCTACTTCCTGCTGATGGTCTTTGTGGAGTTGCCTCTGATCCTGAGCATGCTCAGTGCTGTCCTCTGGGTGAACAGGCCTCAGAGATGCTTTAGGGGAGGTGAAACTGATCTGGTTAAAACCCATAGTCCTGTTGCCTAGGATAGAGAGAGGAACACTTCCCAGAATATGGAAAATAATCTCTGTGTGTCTGTTGTCTCTGTCTCTGTCTCTGGTGTGTGCGTGTGTGTGTGTGTGTGTGTGTGTGTGTGTGTGTGTGTGTGTGCACGCACCTTGTTGGGGCAGATGTATATGTGGGAGACATTTATTGGACTCATTCCCTTAGTATGTGAGACAGGGTTTCTCATTGACCTGCACCTTTGTCTGGTAGTTCAGACAGCTGGCCAGGGAACTCCAGGGATCTACCTGCCTCTACCCCCCATCTTGCCATTGCAAGCACACACAACTGCCCTAGCTTAAAAACAAACAAACAAACACCTTAGGTTGTAGGGATTGAATTCATGTCTTTGTGCCTGCAAGGAAGGTAGGTGCTTTACCAGCGGAGCCATCTCCCCAGTCTGGTAAAGACTCAGGCAGGTATGGAGCAACTGGTCAGCAGTGCCATGGCTCTGGTGTGATGTGATTAGACCCCGACTAATCCCACTCCTATAGCAGGGACAGCTGAGTTCTGGAACCCATTCACACCCCCTTTCTCAGAACACCCCGCAGTCCCTATCTGGGGCTATCTTCCACTGGTGACTTCCAAAGAAGAAGAAAATACAATAAGACATCACATTTCTTCCTAGCGTCCCAGTTCCTTAGAGGACACGTGCCGATATTAGACAGTGGGCACCAGCCAGATGATTAACCAAATATCTGGGTAATGTGGCCTCACCAAGTGGCATAAAAGTTTGCCACTGTCACACTGGATATCTGTCCCTCTTGGGGAGGACACACCCTGCTTTCTTTTTTGTCAACACAACCCAGTGACTAAGCCCACTGCAAACCAAGATGGAGTATTTGACCTAGGCTCTGTACCACCTGCTCAGGTCCCCAAGTAGTAGATTAGTCTTGGTCCCTGAAATCTAGATTGCCCAGTGAGACCAAGTGGGGAGGTAAGCTGCAGGAAGCAGCTGGTCTCTTAGGAGTCAAAAACCCACATCACCCCATGACCCCTCCAGGGATGAACTCTGCACCAGGCCCTTCCACTCTCTCCCTTTCACTCAGACACATCTATTGAATGTCTAAGTATTTAGACCCCCTCCACATACAAGCTCCAAAATAAGACAGACCTAAAGTCCATAAAGGAGGCCAATGGGCTCAAAGTTAAATGCTTGGGGGGGGGGGCAGTTGTTCTCGGCCTGCCAGCCTCAGCCATCCTGCGTTCTGCACCATGATAGTCTTCTCCTCCAGTGGGGCTCTGACTCCCACAGCCAAACTCTCACCTAACACGGGTGTACTCCCACTTTGTGTGAGCAGAGTCCCCCGGTTAGCATCTTCTCCTTGATGACCTGTGTTGGGCTCTAGTGAGCCTGCCTCTTATTAAGAGGACGGTTTTCATTTGCTTCCGGGGTGTAGCTGCCGGTAAGATGCCCACGTTCCTACCCATGCTCAGACAAACAATCATGGCTAAATTCTGTGGGATACACACACACACACACACATGCGTGCACACACACTCACACACACACACACACACACACACACACACACACTATATAAAGTAAAGGAGGAAATAAAAAGAAGCATAGAAGTGAATAAGTAGGTAGGGACAGAAAGGGAGACAAGGGAAAACCATAGCAGTGAAAATGACTTAAATTCATTAAAAAAAAATCCTGTGAAACTGTATAAGAATTTTTAAACAATAAAATAAAAATTTGAAGAGGGAAGCATTTTCTCTCTGTGCAGCCCCTCCTTCTTTCTGGAATAGGTTCTGTCAGCTCAGCACACACACACACACACACACACACACACACACACACACACACGTGTTCTGTTTACTCTCCCTTCTGTAAGCAGCCCTGAGGGTAGCACCACCATTTCTGCTTTAAGTGGATTCCTTGCCTGCACAGCTTCTCTTTTTCTCATTACTCATCTTACTGCCTTGTCGGCAACCTTCCTCATGACGTGGCTTTCCTAGTCTTAGCTGGCCAGCGGGCACTGCATTCTCCCTCCCCTCGTGCTGTGATTGTCCCTGGCTAGAGCCCTTGAAAATCTGACAGTGGAGATTCCCAGAGCTCCCTGTCATTTCCTCATGGTATGAAGATAGGTCTTTTTCTATATCTTCTGGGATGAACATCCCTGAGCTAAAACGTAAGGCAGACACAGTCCTATCTCCATCAGACACCCCTGCTCTCACACCAACAGATCATGAAGAAAAGAACACAGTTTAGGAATCCTTCTCCTTTGCCCCCAATATCAGGGACAACTACAAGCAAGTTGCCCCATACTACATGGAGAATGGTAGCTGAGGTCTGTGAGCCCAAGTCTAGCATGGCTCCTCTGTCCTACATCTGTACAAGCTTGGCTCTGTCCTCTGCCCTGCTAGTTGATGGGTCTGCTCTGTCATCGTCTATTCTATGAGGACAGCATCCAAAACTCCAACATAACAAGTTGGTACAGACACCATAATATGCACAAATTCTCTTATCATCATTTGCACTCAAAAAATCTTGGTAAGGACCCCCCAAAAACCATGGGCCCCATGCTGAGCTTGGGACATGAGGGGCTGGGATCCTGCTGAGCTCTGAGTCAGTGTCAGGAGTATGGAGAGGCTTCTAAAGAGACTGTGGCATGATCCTAGAAGACAAAAGCCTCTCCCCTCGGCAGTCTTTGCTGAAGGAGATGGTCTTTGCTTATCCAAACTGTTTTATTCATTGCAGAGGTGGATGCATATGTCTAACTCACAGTGAACCAGAGATTAAATACCTTCTGCAGGAAGGGATTTCCAGGAAGGAAAGCTCATAGGCGCAACACTCTGGGCCTATCTACATACCTCATTATCATGGAAACCTCTAGGATTTCATGCTACAGGACTGGTTGTCAAGGTCCTCTTAGTGGGGTGTCATGTTCTCCGGCTTCAGGACAGTAAACTGCTCTGAAGTTAGTTCAAACTCCTGTCATCCTCAATTATGGGAGTTATCAGGGTTTTGAACGGCTACAACCTTACCAGTTCTTCTGTCTGGTGGCACCATTCACTGCCTCACACTCTGTCTTGGAAAACAAAAACCGAAATGAAATTCAAAAAAGACCATACAATTAGAAGTTGGTGCTTGCATTTTTTGAGGATAAACATGGGTAGCCGTAAAGAGGATCATGGGGGAGGGACCAAGATACAGGCTGAAGCTGGATTATGAGGTAAAGAGTCTGAGTCAGTCACAAATAGGGAAAAGACAACCGTGTTTTAGTCAAGAGCTGAGATAAGCTGGTCTGTCTGGCCCATTCACCAGTCCATCAGTCTGTCCTAGTCTGCTTTTTGATGCTGTGATAAAACACTGACCAAAACCACCTTGCCGGGCAGAAAGGTCGTATTTGGCTGGCACTTCCAGAGCACAGTCCATTTTGCAGGAAGTGTGCAGGGGCTCAGCAGGACCCTGGAGGCAGGAGCTGAAGCAGAGGCCATGGAGGGCGCTGCTCACTGGCTTGCTCAGCCTGCCTTCTTAGACAACCCAGGACCACAAGCCAAGGGATGGCATCCCATCCATCTATCAATTAACAATCAAGAAAATATCCTTATGACCATACCCACCATGTCCATCTGATGGGAGAGAAATTCTCAGTATTAAAAACAATGAATTTATGAAATTCCCAGGCAAATGGATGGATCTGGAGGGTATCATCCTGAGTGAGGTAACCCAATCACAAAAGAACTCACATGATATGCACTCACTGATAAGTGGATATTAGCCCAGAAACTTAGAATACCCAAGATACAATTTGTAAAACACATGAAACTCAAGAAAAATGAAGACCAAAATGTGGACACTTTGCTCCTTCTTAGAATTGGGAACAAAACACCCATAGAAGGAATTACAGAGCCAAAGTTTGGAGCTGAGATGAAAGGATGGACCACCCAGAGACTGCCACACCCAGGGATCCATCCCATAATCAGCTACCAAACACAGACACTATTGCATACGCCAGCAAGATTTTGCTGAAAGGACCCTGATACAGCTGTCTCTTGTGAGGCTATGCCAGTGTCTGGCAAACACAGAAGTGGATGTTCACAGTCAGCTATTGGATGGAACACAGGACCCCCAATGGAGGAGCTAGAGAAAGTACCCAAGGAGCTGAAGGGGTCTGCAACCCTATAGGTGGAACAACAATATGAACTAACCAGTACCCCCAGAGCTCGTGTCTCTAGCTGCATATGCAGCAGAAGATGGCCTAGTTGGCCATCATTGGGAGGAGAGGCCCCTTGGTCTTGCAAACTTTATANGCCCCAGTACAGGGGAACACCAGGGATAAAAAGTGGGAGTGGGTGGGTAGGGGAGCAAGTGGGGGAGGGTATAGGGAACTTTCGGGATAGCATTTGAAATGTAAATGAAGAAAATACCTAATAAAAATTGGAAAAAAAAGTTCTTTCTTCCAGGGTTCTCTACTTTGTATCAAGTTGACAAAACTTAACGGTACACACTAACCTATCTGTTATCCTGTCAGTACACTGATACCTTGCTCCTCTGTTTATTATTTTTCTTTTTCTCTATTTCTTTTTTTTTTTTAATTTGCTTTTATGGGATTTTTGGTTTTTATTTTGTTTTACTTTTTATCAATACAGAGTTTCTTTGTGTATCCTTGGCCATCCTGGAACTTGCTCTGTAGACCAGGCTGACGTCAAACCCACAGAGATCCACCTGCCTCTGCCTCCTCAGTGTTGGGATTAAAAGCATGCACCAGCTTTCCTTCCTTTTTCCAGAGACCATGTGTCAGTTATATGTCTCATTACTGTGATAAATAATGAGACAAAAGCAGCTTAAGAAGGGAAAGGTTTACCTTGGCTCAAGGTTTGAAGGCATTTAGCCCACCGTGGTGGAAAGGCAGGGAGCTGGGATGTGGGGTGGCTGCTCACATTGCGTCCACAGGTAGAAAGCACAACGGGACGAACACTGGTGTTGCGTTCCTCCCTCCCTTCCCTCTGTTTATCCAGTCTGCCATCAAGCCCAGAGGAGACCTCTGCCCCCGACATGGCCTCCTCTCCCTAAGAGGGACCTGCCTCCATCATGCTCCTTGGAGAGGCCCTGATCATCTCTCCTGAGGAGGCACAAGGAGGTGCCACAGGTCCCAAGAAGCCCTACTAGGCACCTCCCGGATGCGTCGCTACCTGTGGAGTTGCAGTGATCAGCACTTGATGTGTCTACACACTTCCTCTTCTGGCATCTGAAGGTTCTTCCTCTTCGGACTTCTTGCTTCTCACTGCAGGGTAGAGCTTGACAAGAGGCATGAGCAGACCACTGTCTTCTCAGTTTCCTCTTTCCCCGCAGCAACTGTGTGAACTCTGTGGCTCTGTTTCTGTGGCCTGAGTGTGGGTGAGTGTGAATCGGCCCCACTCATGGGGAAAGCGCTTGCAGTCCACTTCCGACACCTCTCTCTGACTCTTGAAGTAATGACCATCTTAGATGGGCAGGCAAAGTCAGCTCTTGGGAGTTCACAGAACAGGAAGACAGCAGAATCCTGGAGCCCTGGCTTTGTAGAGTCTGGACCTCACCAGACTTTTGCTGGACACAAAAATGAGTTGCTAATTTTTCAAGTCTCTGAAGGCCAAATGAATAGTCTCATTTACTATGGCTATTGAGAGGAGGCACTAAAACCATACCGAATGTGAGCCCTGCCTTTAAGAGAATCTCAGGTTAGCAGACACACACACTCTGCTTCCAGCTTTGTTCCGCTGCTCACTCTGGGAGGAGGGGAATCATTGCACCAAGCTCCTTCCCAGAGCATCAGGATAAACACCTGCTTTGTCCAGTTCCAAGTCTGACTTCCAGTGTCTCCTTCCAGGCAGCCGTAATCTCAGTAAGGAGATGGGACAGCTTTTCTGCTTGGTTTATGCCTCATCATAGTCCAAACTGAGCAGAAGCCAGCAGCCAGCTCAGGGTCATTTTACACTACTAGCCTGGACTTGACCCTCATGGCCTCCTTCTTTGTCTTCTTTCCTCTCAGACATATTGTCCTTGTCAACACTTTCATTCTTAAAACTGAAGAATGGCCAGGCATGGTGGTACACGCCTTAAATCCCAGCACTTGGGAGGCAGAGGCAAGCGGATTTCTGAGTTCGAGGCCAGCCTGGTCTACAAAGTGAGTTCCAGGACAGCCAGGGCTACACAGAGAAACCCTGTCTCGAAAAACCTTAAAAAAAAAACAAAAAACAAAAAACAAAAAAAACCTGAAGAATGCAGAAGGGCCTAGCATGGCTATCCTGAACTTGGGAGGGAAGCACAGAAAGATCTCCCCAAGTTAGAGACCGGACAGGTTACCCATTGCGGTTCAGGTCAGCCAAGGATACATAGCTAGTCTCAAGGAGACTAGGAAGAAGATGATAAAGGGGAGAGGAAGAGGAGGAGAGGGATAGGAAGGGGAAGAGGGGAAAGAGGCAAAATAATTTTTTATTTCTGCCATTTTCCTTCTTTGTTTCCCGAGTCTCTAAGGCCCCGTCCTTCCCGCCAAGAGCAGCTCTTTTACACAGATTGCCTTATTTGCTTCTTTCTAAAAGTTGAGTTTCCTGTTTCTGTTGTTTATACGAAAGATTCCTCCTCAGATCTGTACTTCCCACTCTGTATTAGTCTTAGACAGTTCGTGAGAGAGAGATGTAGCAGTGGCGAAGTTTTCTAGAGAGCAGACAATTCTCTGTGTGTGTAAATATGTGGGAGAGAGTATGTATGTTTGTGCATTTGTGTATGTCTGTGAGTGTGTGAGTGTTTGACTGAGTGTGTGTATGTGATTATGTATGAATGTGTATATATGAGTGTGTGTTTAAGTGTGTGTGAGTGTGTATGTGTGTGAGTGTGTGAATGAGTCTATTTGTGAGTGCATATCTGTGAGTATGTGTATGTATGTGTGAGTATGTGTGAATGTTAGTTTTAGTATGTGTGAGTGTGAGAGAGTGTATGAGTTTGTGAGTCTGTATATGTGTGTAAGTATATATGTATGTTTGTGTATCTGTGAGCAAGCGTGCATATGAGTGTGAGTGTGTGTATGTGTGTATGAGTATGTGTGTATGAATGAGTATGTATGTAAGTGTGTGAGTAAATATATGTGAGTGTGAGTGTGTGTATGTGTGGGTCTGTGTATATGTGTGTGTAAGTATGTGTGAGTGTGTGTGTGTGTGAGTGTGTGTGCACATGTGAGTGTGTGAGTATATATGTGAGTATGTGAATGTGAGAGTATGTGAGTGAGTGTGTATGTGAGTGTCTGAGTGTATGAGAGAGTGTGTGTGGGTGTATATGTGTGTGAGAGTATGTGTGCTCATAAGTGTATGTGAGTGTGGGAATGTGTGTGTGTGTATGATTGGTTCTATGTATGTGTGTGTAAGTATGTGTGAGTGAGTGTGTGTATGAGTGTGTCTGTGCATGTGTGAGTGTTTGTGCATGTGAGTTCGTGAATGTATGTGTGCGTGTGTATGTGAATGTGAGAGTATATCTGAGTGAGTGTGTATGTGAGTGTGTGCGAATGTGAGTGTGTATGTATGTATGGGTCTGCATGTGTGTGTGTAAGTATGTGTGAGTGTGTATTGGTAATTATGTGATTTGCGAGTGTGTATTGTGAATGAGTTAGTGTGTGAGTGTGTGTGTGTGTATGTGTGAGTGTAAGTATGTGAGTATGTGTTCATATGGGGTAGAGTACATACACACATGAGATGCACACGCATGTGGGTGGGGTACACGAGCACTTGAGGATAGAGAGCCTGGGTGTTGTTCCTCAGGCACCATCCACTTAGGGTCATCATGGCTGACTTGTCCTGGTCGGCTGGCTAGTGGGCCCCAGGAATACACTTGTCTCTGCCTCCTGCAACATGGGGTTCCAGCATGCCCACCAGGCCTTGACTCTTTTTCACTGTGTACTCTGGGGATTGAACTCAGTTCCTCATACTTACAAGGATGTTACCTACTGATCTGCCTTCCCTGCCACAAAAATGAATTATTGTAAAACAAATAAATCAGCTAAATATGGTAGTACATATATCTAACCCTCCTAATTCAAGAGGTTGAGACAGGAGCTGGCTACAAGTTCAAGGCCAGCCTGACCTCCATAGAGTATTTCAGTCTAGCTGAATTACATAGGAAAAACCTGTCTGAGAGCCAAAAATGACAGTAATAGTCATATGTAGTGGTATTTACCTATAACCTTAGGACTGTAATAGGAAGATCAAGAGTTAGAAACTAGCCGGGCGTGGTGGCGCACGCCTTTAATCCCAGCACTTGGGAGGCAGAGGCAGGCGGATTTCTGAGTTCGAGGCCAGCCTGGTCTACAGAGTGAGTTCCAGGACAGCCAGGGCTACACAGAGAAACCCTGTCTCGAAAAACCAAAAAAAAAAAAAGAAAAGAAAAAAAAAAGAGTTAGAAACTAACAGAGACTATGTCAAATTTTTAATTAATTTAATTAAAAACAAACAAAAATCAAATACCTGTGACAAATAAAAATCCAAGTTGTTTTTTTGGAATGATGTCAGGTAATGTAAAGAAATAAGAGAAATATCTATGATGTCCACGGCTGTGACTGAATTAACTTGGATAATGTCCCATCAACCACATATAGACTCTGTCACTCCCTCATCACTGTCCCTACTACTCCTGTGGGTCAAAGCTCCAGGATCTGTCTGGTAGACATGCTTTCTCCAGGAGCCAGTTTGATGGTCACGCTGCTTGCTGCCCAAAGCCAATGGCCCCGGCACTTTTCCATAAATACACCTGAGTTCAGTCTGACCTTCCTGTTGTTTCAGGAACCTCCAAGGTCACTCTCAGTTTCACTGAATCACCATAGCTGTGGTTTACTGCAGAAAACGAAGTTCTTTCCACACACACACACTCCCCGCGTCCCTTGATGATGTGAGGTTATGTGCACATGTCCCCCGGCCCCTCCCACTGAGACTGTAAGAGAAATCATGTGGTTTCCTGTGACCTACAGTGGACAGGAGACATCGTCAGCCTGGGCAAGGGGTTGGTGTGCGCTGACTCATTCTTCCCGAGAGCAGGAAATAAACTTGTGTGCTTGTGGCAGTCTGGAGTTGGGGCTTTGCTTTGGCAGCAACTGTGGTATAAAAAACTGATGAATCCAAGCCTGTGTCTGCAGGCATTTACAGATGCGGGGGTTAGGGGGAGGTGCAGATGCATTTCTGGGAGTATCAACACCTGTGACTCTGCCTTCCAGAGAGGAATGTGGAGCAACCCTAAATCCAGTCCTGCACTTTATCAGGAGAGAGAAGCTCCCAGGGGCAGGGCCAGTCCCTGGGTGGGGCCACACTCCCAGAACTCATTTGAAGCAGGATGGTCTATCACTGACTTATAGCTACACAGAAAAGGCACTTGTATCAATGCAACTGTAACCTCTTCAGGATCAAAGGGACTCATGTGTGTACTATAGAATATACACGTGAACATACTTCACATGTGCTAAACATGTTACACACATGGATGCACCACTCGCAGCATACATGTAACACATATAAGTAGTGCATAGTGTACACACCACACAAGATACATATATACTATACACTCATATGTATGTGTACCATACCTCATACACCTATGCACAGGACACATGCCTCACATACTACAGACCTGATGCATATATACAGTATACATCAGATGTAACTAGGAACTCCACACTTTGCACAGCCATACCACATGCATACCTTGTCAGTGGTTATGCATCTGGTACAGAGTCAGGGTGCTATGGACTGGACTCAGTCGGTCTTTCCACCCATTGGGAACCAGGATACCCGCACAGGTGAGCAAGGAGTTGGTGGATGACAAAACAGACACAGACACCAGAGAGAGTGCTGCATCTGAATGTAATTTCTCAAAGCAAGCACCAGACTTATAATACAGAAGAAAAACAAAGAAGTTAGGTGACACATCAGCCAAGGTACATTGAAGTCATCTGACACAAAACAAAAAATGCATACAAAAAGACTGGCAGGAACCAGGCAATGTTTACAATTGAGATAATATCAGCCCTATCAAAAGTTAGCTATTCACAGGAGCCAGGTGAAAGGTCTGATGCAATGCTAGTCTATTGTTAAACCCACCACCGGGGGTCCCTTAGTAAATACCTACTTATGCTATTCCTCTGGGACTAGTGAAAAACATGCAGCAGGGGAGTTCTGTCTACTAACCCTTTCATGAATAATACAATACTCTAGTTCCTCCTAAAACCACAACCCACCTTCTTTCTACTATTATGTAATGTAGGCTGCCATTCATGTCTGTAATGAGAATTCTAAGTAAACTTTGCTAAGATTTCCCTGAGATTTCTAGCTCCTATCCAGTAAAATACTTCAAGAAAGCATGCAAGACCCTCCACACTATCACAGGGACAAATTTGGAGCATTCGTGCTATGGGAATGCCAAGGTTCCAGGAGGGTAAGTTTCTGTGAAACACTTTTGACTCAGGACTGTGTCCAAGCTTTTGGGCCTGCCATGCAGTCTTCACTGGAGTGGGTGTGGCATTTCCTCCTTTAAATATTTTAGATGAACTTCCAGAATGTCCCACCTTAATCTCAGAAGAATTCTAAAGATGAGTGGAAACACAACAATTACTAATAAAATAATGCCAATAATAATAGCAAGCAAGATAGCAAGGTTATATACTAAACCCACTCTAAGGGATTCAGTGCACTGGGGCTTATACATGGCTATAAGAGGGTCACAGGAAATAGCCCAGGTCTTACAGGACTTTCTGTTACAACCATGTGTTTATAAATCTCTTTGTGACTCTATATAACTTCTTATGCATGTTCCTGGTCTGCCCAAGTCTTAGCTAACCAGTACAGCTCCTTGCAGAGTGACTGAACATCAGCTTGAGGTTCACTTGGCAACTCTGCTATGGAGCATGGCCAACACTCAGCCCCTTGTCTGCACTGAAGTGTTCAGTCCAGAGGGAATACGGCATTGTATTGCCCTGGGTACATTGATTTACCACTTGGAGGAGGTTCTGTGACTCTACCTGGAATGTGACTCCCCATTACCATGTCTCTCACCTCTGGATCAGAGTGTTTGGACTGATCTCAGTGCTGAGTTAGGAGTTTGTGCTGTGTTATGAGTCAAGTCCTGTACTGAGGAAATACCAGAGGTCAGAGGTCATCAATAGGACAGTCCTGAGTCTGACCCCACATTCTCTGATCTCCATTAGCCACAGCTCAGGACAGGAGGTGAACTGCTCCCGTGCTCCTTGGTTCAGAGCAGTATTGAGAATTCCCCAGTGTCTGACTATTCCCTTTCTTGGGCACAGATACCCTAGTGCATGGAGATATTTGGGTGAGTTCTGACCGATGCTCCTTCCTCCTAGGGCCCTGACACACTCTTCCCAGGCCCATGACATTTTGACCCGGTTCAAATGTGAAATCAATTTCAAGTCCAGAACAATGTATTAGGGCTTTTTGTTCAGCCTTGCTCTTCCTAGAGCTAGATCTCACCTGCTTGTGCAAAGGGGGTCTCCAGCCTAATGCCTGTCTGCTTCAGCTGCCAGGGCACCATGATGAATTTGCCAGCATCAAAGCCTCTAAGAGTCCCACCACGTAGCAGATGCCTGTAGGCATAGGCATGCTGACTCTGAATCTCCCACCCACTTATGCTATTAGGACACACTGGAGCTTATTGGATACTGTGGTGGTGCAAATAAGAATGACCCCACAAACTGCCACCACCACCTGTAGTGTTCCTGCCTGCACGCAGACCGGCGCCTTNTCTGCATGGGCAGAACACCTTGGGGTGGGTTCGCACTCTTGCCTGCTGAACCCACTGTGGATTCGAACTGGAGGACGAGAACTCCTAAGAAGGAACAGGGCT
>NC_034603.1:82172901-82175044 GCF_900095145.1 Mus pahari | reverse complement strand
GGGCGGCACTCTGGTATTCCTGCTGGTCTGGTGCGCTCCAGCTGCTGTACTCCGGCGTCCCTGTAAAAGGCAGGACCCAACAACCACCCCTATCCCCTGCTGATATATTCAAAAGCTTTGTCATCAGAGAGAGGAACTCTTTGACAGGGTTTGAAGGATAAGGGGTTGTGGCCTTTTGGAAGGAAGTGTATTATTAGGGGTGGGTTTAGAGGTTTTGAAAAGCTCACAACAGGCCCTGCATTGCTCTCTTGCTCTCTCTCTCTTCCTCTGTCTCTCTCACATCTTTCATCTCTCCCCTCTTTCTCACTTCTCTCTGCCTTTCTTTCTCTGCCTGAAAATCAGGATGCCACTTTTTGCTTTGTTCCCTGGCCCAGACCTGCCCTGTTTGCCATCGTGCCACCCGTGATAGCAATGTACCAAGCCTCTGAAATTGCAAGCCAACTCTGGTTAAATCCTTTCTCTTATACTAGCTGTTGTAGTCATGATGTCTCTTCACAAAAATTCAGCTGTCACTAAGACAGATAGCTAGCAGTGACCATGCCTTAGAGTTCTGTGGTGAATAAACAAAGTGTTTTCTTTGCTCTTGTTGATCTGATATTCTGTAGAGCATAAAGAAACAGTGGACACAGACAAAATGTAGGCAGATACCCTGAAGATTAATCAGTGAGAGGCAAGAAAATGATACAGAGAGAACATCTGCATTCTGGGTTAATGGGCATTGGAAGTGAATGGAATAAGATTGGATACCCAGAAGAGAGTCTCAACACAGCAAACCTTAAGTGTAAATGTGCCCCCCAAAATGTCGCCACAGCCTTCAGATATTGCTGTAGATCCAAGGGGTGTAGGTACCTCTATAGTCAGGTTGGTCAATAGGCTCTAGGACTCCCTTGCTTTCCTTCTTCCCCAACATGAAAGGGAAGTGGATGGCCAGCACTGGGAAACTGAGTCATCAGGAAGGAGGGATCTGAGGTCATTCTTTCATTCTGCTACCCAACACCTACTCCAAATCATGCCCATGTCTAGATATGGGAATCGGAGACACAAGAAGAGAGATGTCATATATGGTGGCTTCCATCTATGCCAGGCACTCAAGGGATGGGAGATTTCTCTGAGTTCAAGGTTAGCTTCAGCTAAATAGTGTATTCCAGCCCAGCTTGGGCTACTGTCTCAAATAATCAGGGCTGAAGACGAATCTTAGTCAGCAGAGAGCTTGCCTGGCATGAGCAGAGCCCTGGGTTCAGTCTTGAGCACAGCATGGATGGGCTGTGCTGACACACACCTTACATTGCTGCATTCAGGAGATGCAGGTAGGAGGTTCAGTTCAAGGTCATCCTCAGCTAAATAGAGGCCAGCCTAGGATAGAGTGGCTGGCACAGACAAACAACAAACCAAACAGAATAAGACAGAAGAAAAGAAAGCTGTGACCTACAGCTCTGTACCCCTTGTGGGGACACAGCACCTAGATAAACTCTGATTGAGGGATTAGGTCACAACATGACCTTGACCAGCAGTGTGAACCCGGAAATGGTCCTAGAGACCCCAAGCACTAAGAGTGCCCTATAATCTGAATTTTGGAAGGAGGTCATTACTTTGTTGTCACACAGCTAGAGCAACAGAAGTTCAGCTTTCAAATCCACTCAGGAAGTGGCTTGTTACAGAGGGTGGGCAACCCGACCAGAACCGGAAATGCTCCCCAGGGCTGTGGCAGGAGGGTTGAAGCCACAGAGGGTGGGTAAAGGCAAGGGGACAGATGGCATCCTCAGTCCACAGCCGTGGTTGTCCCCACTTGTCCTGTGTGGTAGGAACCAAAGCCTCTGAGGCCTGGAACATCCCCAGAGACCTTTCTGTGCCTGTTCTTCTGGAGCCTCACATGGGAGCCAGGGACCAGGAAGCAGAGGACAGAAAGGAGAACTAGGCTAGAGGACATTCTACTGTCGAGAAGGAGGCAGCGCCTTCTCCCCTCTCGGCTCTTGTGTGGGTACAGGTGACAGCTGAGCTGAAGAAATGATTCCCAGAGGGATAAGACTGTGGCTGCCTTCAGCTCTGCTACTCTCTCAGATCCCAGGTAAGCATGGAGGTAGGTGTATAGGGTGTACTTGATTGGGAAACACCCAGAGGGACAGGGGGGAGGGGGAGAGGGAGG
>NC_034603.1:82163288-82172826 GCF_900095145.1 Mus pahari | reverse complement strand
TCCTTCCAGTAAATAATGGGAGGGGGAGGGAGAGGGAGACAGAGGGAGAGGGAGGGAGGGAGAGAGGGAGAGGGAGAGAGAGAGAAGCCAGCACAGGCAAAGGAGTCTAGAGAGAAGACAGGAGGGTAGGGCTGGGGTGGGATGAGGCCCAGGACCATCAGCATCTGCTTCCCATGTGCTGCCAGGTTACTGTGCACATTATAGTCATGTCTGCCACACCTGACACAGAATCAGGACAAGTGGGAGGGTTACCTTGACAGTCATTGCCATAACCACATAATCTCTATTTATTTTAGAGTCTCTCTATGACCTCTGTCCTGACTCCTGATCTGACAAAGCCTGTCTCCTCTCTCATGGTTTCCCCAAGACCAGAGGGTTTTCTAAGACCTGACCCAAGGGAGGACTTGCTCCCATCCAGCTGTCAGGGTGCAGAATTGAGTTTTGTGTTTTCTAGGCTGTGTTCCTGTGCATGGTCCCAGCACTGTCACAGGCACTGTGGGGGAATCGCTGAGTGTGTCCTGTCAGTATGAGGAGAAATTCAAGACTATGGACAAATACTGGTGCAGAGAGTCACTTAAGATCCTGTGTAAAGATAGTGTCATGACCAGCGGCTCAGAAGAAGCTAGGAATGGCCGAGTGACCATCAGGGACCATCCAGACAACCTCACCTTCACAGTGACCCTGGAGAAACTCACCCTGGAGGATGCAGGCACCTACATGTGTGGAGTGGGTAGACCATTTATCAACGGCCCCTTCAGGATTGCAGACGACTTATGGCTTACTAAGACCTTCAGGGTTGAGTTGTCCACAGTCCCGGGTAAGCCTCCCTCCTGCCAGGGCAGCCTGAGTCCAGGTCTGCCATTCCTTCGTGGAAGAAGGAAGGCAGGAACCTCAGCATGCTGAGCTTGGCGAGTGAGAGATTCAGGACAGGGTGTGTGAGTGCACATGCACCTCTGTGAGAGCATGTGTGGTACATGTGAGAGTGTATGTATGTGCACACACAGGTACAGTGGGGGCCTGTGTTCTTAGAAACAACTTCCATTTTCTTTCTTTGTTTGCTTGTTCATGGATTTGTTTCTAGGGGGCTTCCCTTGGTATGTGTAGTGAGCAGAGAACTTCTGGGAGTTACTTCTCTGTTTCCACCTTGTGGGTCAAACTCAAATCATCAGGCTTGACAAGCAGGGCCTTTCCCCCACTGAGCCATCATCAGTCCCTGGTGGAGATTCTCTGTGTGCACCATGAGACAGTTTGAGGTCTGAAACTTTCTAGAATCAGGCTCTGAATCGCTGTCTCTTTGTGACTTCCTGTCCTGTTAAGACTCAAGTGCACTCTCCCAGGTCTCTGGCCTTGTCTCCATTCTCCATAGGTGAATGGTACCCCAGCTCATCAGCTCCCCTCTCTCAAAGTTGGCTGTGACCTGGGTCAGAGTTCACATTTCCCTTCCGGGTACCAGCTTCATTACTGGTTCTGGGACTTCTGAGGGAACACCGGAGACACAAGGTGGAGCCTAGGCAGTGCATGGGGCCTCTCAGTGCCCTGAGGAACCCACTCACCCCTCCAAGCTCCTCTGTGTCCCCTTTCCCAGGAACCATTACCTGCTGGAAGAAACTCAGAGAATCCATCCAAGGTTTCCCTTCTTTGGGCCGAGGGTCCAGCAGGATGGAAGGCAGGCTTTCAGCTACTTTGCTCCCTAATGTTCTCCATGTTTGCAGTTGATTCTCCCCAAATGGAGCCTCCTTTGTTTCCAGAAAACAAATCTGTGCATCAGTTTAAGGAGTGGGGTAGTGACAGGAGCTGAAGGAAGGGGCCAATCCTCTCTGTTAATCCCAGTTTTTCTTTTTCTTTTCCTCTTCCTCCTCCTCCTCTCACTTCTCTTCCTCCTCCTCCTCCTCCTCCACTTCCTCCTTCTCCTTCTCCTCCACCTCCTCCTTCTCCTTCTCCTTCTCCCCTTCCTCCTTCTATTCCTCTTCTTCCTTCTTCTTCTCCTTCTTCATCACCATTACCATCATCATTATTTGAAGAGAGGATCTTGTGTAGCCCAGGTTAACCACGATCTCACTGTGTACTTAGGATTCATCTTGAATGCCTGATCTTCCTGTCTCTGCCTCTTCAGTACTGGAATTGCAAACATTTACTACCACACCCAGCTTCCGGTGCCTGGTTCTCACTTTGATTTTCCCCTTATATGTTTCACTGAAACCTCCTCTGTGGGTTTGTACTGAAGATTAGGAACTTCAATCCCACTGACATCACTACTCTGCAGTAGAGGCCGTTCTCCTCAGGGGCCTACACACATCTGCCTTTCTAGAACTTTCCATCTCCACATTCCTCAGAGATGACTGTCTGGCTGACACTAGGAATGAATGGGTCAGGCGGACATGGAGTCCCACTACCCTGTTTATCCCCAGAAAGATGGCAGACAGGAAGGCAAAAGGTGTGGCTGAGGCTGGATGGGACCTGGCACTCACTAAGGTCTTGTCACTAAAGACACTTAGGACACTTAAGCTGTCCTCTCTAAGAAGACTGGGTTCACGTTTGCAAATGCCACCCAAACACTGCTCACCATGATATGGGCTGGGAAGATAATCCCTGGACTCACCTGGTGTGTCTATGTGGCTGATCTGCTGTCAGGCAGCCATCCACATGCCCCTAGGGACCTGTGTGAAGCAGAGTAACAGAGGCTTCAGTGGGTAACAGATGGAGTGGAGGTCATGAGAACTGTCTTGTGTTTCCATCCTTTGCTCCAGTCAAAGGTTCGAGCCCTGGGAATGGTATCAACATCCCGGAGTCCCCCACATCCTCACTGGTGCACACGCAGCCCAACGTGACCACAGACAACACAATTCCTGCTCCCAGCCCTCAGCCTCGGTGAGGAACTGACATCTCTGACACCTTTGGATGGGGAGCAGGGGTCGTAGTCAGAGAGCACAGGTGGAACGGTTTGTATCTCCCTCCTGTATGCATTTCCCAATCTCAGGCTGACCTGGGAGGGTCTTGGAAGTGCCAGTTGCTGATTTACAGATAGGGACACAGAAATGACACTCAGATACAGACCCGCTGAGCTGGACTTAGCTTACTGCCCAGCAGACGCTACCTTAACATATCCAGGGCCTAGAGAAGTGTTTCTGCGGAGATGGGTCTGCTGCTGGAGTACATTTGAGTTTGAGCCACATCACCTACCCCAAAAGTCAGGCATGACAGTGAAAGACCCACAGCGTGAGGACTCCCCCACCTTTTGACTCAGGAGAGTCAACACCCCAAATCACTCACGAGAAACGGTTTTGATGCAAACCGCAAGAGGACCTTTATTCCAAGAGCGCTCTGGGGCCCACAGTCATACACCACACAGGGGTAGAGGATCGTGTGGGCTGAGTAGCTGGGTAAGGGGGTATTTAAAGGAAGAAACCACAACTCAAGGGGGTGGAAAATACCAAAAATACCAGTTAAGAGTCACAAGGAAGTGGGAGTCAAGACAGTTTCTGAGTCTCTAACAATTATACATTGGCATAGAGGATTCCAGGAGCAGTCAGGGTGAGTCAGGGTGACTTTCTTTGAATGAACGCTCCCCAAACCCAGGAAGCGGGTGAGTGGAGGAATGTTGCTGTCTGTTTTATGATTAGCATGCCTTGGAGCATTGAGTCACAAAGGTCACATTCTCAAACCTGGGCCTAAAGGCCTAGAATTTTTGTTTTTATGGTATACTTTCTCATTCCCCACTTCTATTTGTTAGTAGTTCTAATCTTAGAACTAGACACTATCTTCTCCCTGACACACTTGATCCTTTAGGGCATGGTACTGTTGTCTCAAAACTAAAAGCTGCACTGTACTAAGTTTTGCTCTCTAACACACATGGACCTATAATTAAAAGCAGAAGCAAAGTCAAAAGGGGTCCCATAAGGGTAGAAAGTAGGGTGGTCAAGAGTACAAGATAAGGGCCTTTCCACAGAGTCTCAAAGATTCCTGCACAGTGGTGTCTAATGTAGACTGAATCTCTAACTTGAAAGAGATGTGGGGCTTGCAGTTCTCCTCTTGAGTAGGCCCTCTGGAGCTGCTTTCCTTCTCACTGTCTCCCCCACTCGAGCGCCTTGAGCCTAGAGAACAAAGGCTGGGAAAGCAGCACGTCAGCACTATGCACAGAGGCTATTTCTACCAGTGGAGGGGGTCAGTCCAAACTGTCCAGGGGTGTGTCTAACCCTGAAGAGCACAAAGGGTAGGAGAGCTATCCAATCATTAGTGCCAGACTCCGCTGTCAATTTGGTAAGGGTCTCTGTAAATGGTTCTATTCATCCTCTCTACCTGTCCTGAGCTTTGGGGCCTGTATGCACAATGTAACTTCCAATCAATCCCCAATATCTTGGCCAGTCCCTGACTTACCTGGGCAACAAAGGCAAGTCCATTATCAGACTGATTACCTTGGGTATCCCAAACCTCAGGAAGGTTTTTGTCTAGGATCTTCTTGGCCATCACATTGGCCATCTCAGTCCTCATAGGAAAAGCTTCTACCCAGCTTGAAAAGGTGTCTATAAAAACTAATAAGTACTTGTTGCCCTATCTAGCTGCCTTAATTTCTGTAAAATCTACCTCTCAGTAGGTTCCAGGCTGGTCGCCCCTGGGCCTCTTCTCAGGTGTGTCCTTTATTAATCATAGCACAGGCCTTGCAGCTTTTGACTATTTCTTTGCCAAGTCAGAGAGTCCTATACCATAGTAGTCGGAGGACCTAACCACACCTTTTAAGTTGGTAACATACTTGTGTCCTTCTTCCCGTGGGAGGACTAGTAATCTTTAGATTCATTGACTGCCGGGATCATTGCTCCTTGGGCCGCCTGTTTGGCAGTTAGGTCTGCCATCTGATTCCCTTTAGCCACAGCATCTTATGTCTTTCTCTGCAGATGTCAACAGCCCTCTTTGTCTGTATATTGCTCTGTGCAGTGGCAAAAACCTACCTGCTGTCAGTGTAAATGTTGATAGACTTCCCCTTTGCCATTCGTAGAGCCTGTATCAAAGCCACAAGTTGGGCTTTCTGGGCCGAAGTCCCTTCAGGGAGGCTGCTGGCCTAGATCACTTGCTTTCTGTCCACGACTGCTGCCCCTGCCTTCCGCTTAACTTCAACCACCAAAGTTACTGCTATCCGTGTACCAGCTCATTCTCCCAAGCCAAGGCTGACCCTTCAGATCATTTTGAGTACCAGTTTCTTCTGCCAGAATGTCAGCACAGTGATGAGTGGGTAGAGTCATCAGTCTCGGGCAGTAGGGTAGCGGGATTGAGGTCAGCAGGGGGAGCAAAGGTCACTTGTTCAGTCAACAAAAGGCTCTGCCCACACCTTTAATCCCAGCACTTGGGAGGCAGAGGCAGGCAGATTTCTGAGTTCGAGGCCAGCCTGGTCTACAGAGTAAGTTCCAGTACAGCCAGGATTACACAGAGAAATCCTGTCTCGAAAAAACAAAACAAAAAACAAAAAACAAAAGGCTCTGATAATGTGTCACACGAGCGTTGGTCTTCCATCGGTCAGGGGGCTGTGGGATAATGCTTTCAAGAGTGTGGGGTGCCACTACAGTTATTTGCTGTCCCAGAGTGAACTTATCAGCATCCTTGACAAGTAGAGCTATGGCAGCAATAGCTTTCAAACAAGAAGGCCACCCGCTGGCCACAGGGTCTGACTTCTTGGATAGGTAAGCCACTGGCCTTTTCTAAGGTCTCAAAGTCTGGGTAAGGACTCCTCTGGCAACCCCTGCTCTCTCATCCACATTAAGAGTGAAAGGCTTGGTTAGGTCAGGCAAGGCCAAGGTTGGGGCAGTCAGTAGGGGCTCTTTAATTTCTTTAAAGGCTTCCTGGTGATCTGGGCTCCACACAAACACCCCCCCCCCCAGCTAAGGTTGCACCCGGGTATCCAGAGTCAGGATTCTCTTACTTGCCTTGGTGTAGTTGGGGTGGGGATCTGAGTGACAGACTTTTTTCTGGCTTCTGTTAGCCACCGCTCCCCATCTCGAAGGGTGTACCCCAAATAAGTAACTTCAGTCTGACACAGCTGAGCATGTCTAGCTGAGGCTCGGTACCCCAACTCACCTAATTCTGTTAAGCACCTTGGCCTTCTGTTGCCCAGGTTCCCTATCTGGATAGGCCCTGTCTTTCTCTCCTACCACTGCAGCCAAAATTCTAGTCAAATTTCTTGTCTACGATCCCTCCTGTTTTCTCTTTCTTCTGCCTCCTGCCTCTCTCTCTCTCTCTCTCTCTCTCTCTCTCTCTTTCTCTCTCTCTCTCCTCTTCTCTTCTCTTCCTCAGTCTCCCATTTAGGAAATACTTTCTCTGCCTCTTTCACTAGATCACGTAATTGTCTCCCTCTTGTAATACACCTTCTCTACCTCCTTCACTAGATCTTATAACTCAGCCTCCTGTAACCCTTCCAATCTCTGAAGTTTCTTTCTGATATCTGCCTTATGAAGGCCAGGGCCACTGAGGTGACAGTTTCTATGAGTCTCTAACAATAGCACATTTGCATATCAGGTTCCAGGAGTAGTCAGGGTGGGTCAGAGTGACTTTCTTTGAGCGAACACTCCCCGAACCCAGGAAGTGGTTGGGTGGAGGAATGTCGCTATCTGTTTAATGATTAGCATGCCTTGGAGCATTGTGACAAAGGTCACATTCTCAAGCCTGGGCCTAAAGGCCTAGAATTTTTGTTTATGTTATACTTTTTCAGCAGCACCTACTTGAAATACCAGAGCTGCTGAGGTAGAGACAGGAGGATGCCTGCCACTTGCTGAATAGCCAGCATACTTGGCAAAAGGCAGGCTAGTGAGAGATCCTGTCAGAAAACAAGATAGATTTGCCAGGTGTGGTGGCTCACACCTTTAATCCCAGCACTTGGGAGGCAGAGGCAGGTCAAGCTCTAGGAGTTTAGGGCCAATCTGGATTATGTGGTGAGTTCCATCCTAGCCAGTGCGGCATAAGAAGACTTGTCTCAGATCAAACAGAAAGTGGTGACTCTTGAGGAATGCCCAAGGTTATCCTCTGGTCTCCACATTCATGCACACGCATGTGCACCTGCATGCACACACATGAGCTCACACACAATTAACTATGTAAAATAATTAAGCCACTAGGTGTGATGGCACAAGCCACCTAGTATTTGGGAGGCAAAGGCAGATGCATCTCTATGAGTTTAAGGCCATCTTGGTCCACTTAATGAGTTCCAGGACAGCTAGGGCTATGTAATATTTTAAAAAGTAAGTAATTTAATAAACAAATAAATGCCACCAAGGAGAGGGTGGAAGGGATCTAGTCAGAAGAGAATTGGGTGTGGGTTGGGAGGCTGTTCCTGCCTGGTTAGAGGCCATAGGAGGAGAGGCCTGTGGGCTTGGTCTCAAGAGAACAGGTCAGGCCCACAGTCCAAGGCTACTTCTTGGGCTCTATATTAATCACACTGGTCATTTAGGCAGTCCTTGTCCTTGTCCTTGCATAGATCTCTGTGGACACAGACCTGGGTAAGAGACATAGCACAGGGTATCAGTGTCACCTTCTGCGAAGTGAGTTTATTGTGACTCTGTCCCTTACAGGCCTCTTCTGAGCAGCCCCCACTTCTGGGTCCTGGTGTCTCTGGAGTTGCCCCTGTTCCTGACCATGCTTGGTGCCGTCCTCTGGGTGAACAGGCCTCAGAGATGCTATGGGGGAAGCAGCCCTCGGCCCTGTTATGAGAACCAGTGAAGTCTGTTGACATTAAGGCCCTGTCCCTGGACACAGCTCCTCTAGTGGCTGAGGAGAGCCAGTAAATATGTATTTTTGAGAATACTCTGAGACTTTTAGAAGATTCTTTGTGCTTTATTAAACACATAAAGAATTTACCCAATAAATACCTATATATTTAAATAATTTTGGGCTAGAGAAATGGCTCAACAGTTAGGAGTACTAGCTGCTCTTCCAGAAGTCCTGTATTCAATTCCCAATAATCCCATGGTGGCTCACAACCATCTGTAATGAGTTCTGATGCCCTCTTCTCTTCTGGCATGCAGGTGTACATTCAGATGAAACACTCACATACATACATACATACATACATACATACATACATACATACATACATAAATCTTTTTTAAAAAATTAAGTAGATTTTTAATTGGATACCTTTCCTTATTCCTTGGTAAGTTCACACTTGTGTACAACATGACTGTGTCATATTCACCTCAACCCCACCCTCCCNCCCCCTTAGTCATGTGTTCCCTGTTCCCCTTCAGGTCTTCCCGCCCCCCCCCTCATTTCTTTTATTCTTTCTGTAACTCTCAGGTAACAGTTAGTGCAGCCTGATGGAACACTAGCTGATCTTCCAGACTTGTCCTTGTGCAGGTAACCAAAGCTGCCATGAACTCTTGATCAAGAGACAATGCCACACACAGAAAACAGCATTCTGGACACTCTCCTCCTCAACCTCTAGCTGTGGAATTCTTTCTTCTCCCTCCCCGCCATGGGTTGGGATGAGGGCATTTTAGGCTAAGCGCTTGATGGTCACTTACACTACAGTAGAAGGAAGCGTCTCCAACCAAAGCCAAAGGCAGCACCAATTAAAGGTGTAGATGAAGATCTTTAGTGTCGCCTCCCCCAGCCTTGAGCAGGCTGGTTCAGACCTGTTCAGACCTCCACTGTGAAGGAGACCACCTAGGGTGGGGTCTTCCGACCTACATAGGTCTATTGTCCTGCCACTTCTGTGCTTTTCTCCAAGACCCTACTACCTGCTCAGAGGCTGAACCTGTCTTCCTGAGACATTCCTGAATAAGCAACCCGCCTGATGACAAAGTGTCAAGAACCTGGTGTGGTGGGAAATGGACTTTCCCCCTCTATCACCTCAGACTCTTAAGTAAACTTTGGGCCTTGACCAGTATCTTTGTCTTGGTCTCCTATTTCTCTCGCTGTCTTTTCTCCATCCAGCCCCAGCTTCCCCCTCAGGCACCCGGTTCGTGTAGCCACAGGCAGCCATACTTTAGAAGATAATTTGACAACTTGTCCAATAAATATATGCACTCTCCGTGAGAAATACTCATGACAATGTGTCCTCCAGATTCAGTTATAGATCGTGGACCATACTGATGATCTCCCTGTCTGATGGCACATCCCTGCTCCCCAGCCACCTTGGTGACAACCTGAACCTAAGATTTCATATCTGCTTGGCTTAAGGTTTTGCCACATGCACGCTCATGGGCTGGCCAAGGGTCTATTGTTTACCTTCTCTATGTTTGATTGATAGATAAAGAGAATTATATTTTTTTTTCTTTTACATAGGGTCTAACTAAGGAGGGCTGGACCAGAATTCACTATATAGACCAGGTTGGCTTTGAACTTATAGAAATTCACCTCCACCACACTAGCAGGACTAGTGTTACATTTTCCCCCAGTGTTGCGGAGTAGCCACAAAACCTGACACATAGAACAAGCACTCTGCCCCAGAGATGCACCACACTATACCCTCCTATCTATCTGCCTGTCTAACTGTCTCTTGCTTTTCTCCCTTCCTTCCTTCCTTCCTTCCTTCCTTCCTTCCTTCCTTCCTTCCTTC
>NC_034603.1:82147484-82163253 GCF_900095145.1 Mus pahari | reverse complement strand
CCTTCCTTCCTTCCTTCCTTCCTTCCTTCCTTCCTTTAACAGTGTCTCACTGTATAGCCCAGGAGAGTTTTCAACCCCCGATCCTCCTGCCTCTGCCTCCCCAGATCTGGAATTATAGGCTTGTATTACCATGCCCAGGAACATGCTTCATTTCTAAGTCTCCTTTATCATATAACGTTGTGTCTCTGAGATTCACACAACTGATATGTTGATGCTCTAACCTGAATCCTGCTGTGCTGCCCTCTGGTTGGCTATGTAAGCACCCTGGGACATCGTTTTTATCTTCTGTGGTTGAACACTTTAGAGCCTCTTTTCCCTTTTCTTCACTCTCCTTCCCTCTCCTTCCCTCCTCCTCCTCCTCCTCCTCCTCCTCCTCTTCCTCCTCCTCCTCTCCTACCCTCCCACACCCTGCTTTTGTTATAAAATAAAACACAGGCTGAGATTGCACACATCACCAAGACCTGCTTTTTATGTGAGTTCTGCTGAGCTGCCTCAGACCCTCAAGCTGGTACAGCAAGCCCTCTTGGCTGAACTACCTCCACTGCCTTATATATATAATCAGGTAGATATAAATACATATAGCCATAGATACAGATAGAGATAGACATATAGCTAGAGACATACAGAAGGAGATATATCTTTTGATAAATGGTTTTTAATTGTGATGTACCAAATTAGTCAGTATTTCCTTTGTCACTCATGCCTTTGGCTCTCAATTAAGAAATTATTATACCAAGACAAGCTCATGCTTGCAATCCCAGTGTACGAGAGGTAGAGGGAGGAGAATCTGGAGTTTCATCCTCAGCTACATAGTAAATCCCAGGTCGTCTTAGACTACACATGACTCTGCCTCAAATGTCAGGTAGGAGCTGGAGAGCAGGCTCAGCAGTTACAAGCTGCGCACCAGGTTTGCACCACACAGCAGCTCACAGTGATCTCTGACTCCATTCTAGGGGATCCAACTTCCTCCTCTGTCCTGTCTGAGCACTGCCAGGTGCAATAGCATGCACGGAGACACAAACACTCAGGCACATATAAATAAACAAAAGTATTTTCAAAAAACCACAAACAACCTAAGAAGATGAAGAGGAGGAGACTACTAATAACAAAAGAATAGGAGAAGGTGACACCCTAAAAATTAAATTGTTTTCTTGTATTGTAAACATTTTTGTTTTCAATTCCTTACATTTCATTTTATAATTATTGAGTATAGTTGTGATGTGTGTGTGTGTGTGTGTGCATGCATGCCACAATCTGTGCAGACCTTCATGGAATCAGTTCTCTCCTTCCATCAGGTCACCAGGCTTGTGCAGCATCGTCAACCACTGAGCCCACATGGTTCACACTGGTGCACTCTGGTCTTCTAGCTAGAGCTCTAGTCTCAGGTCTTGGCTCACGGCTCTCTTCTTAGGTATCAGTAAGTGTTCATCAGCACAGGCCAGGTCCTCTGCTGCTCACGTCTTGGGTCAAGCCAATCACATTCCTAAAAGGAAATCAAGTATGGGCTGGAGAGAGGATGATTCAATGGAGAGCATTGGCTGGTCAGGCAGAGATGCTGAGTTCAGATCTAAGCACCCACCCCAGGTGTCTTACACCCCAGCTCAAGGGATCAGTGCCTTGCTTTAGCCTCTGTAATCACTGCACTTATATCATGCATAGACAAACAGGCAGAAAAAAATCATATATAAAAATTAACATAATGCTTTTTTAAAAAAACAGAGAAGTTTTCTGAAAAGTGCACGCTGGGGCTTTGAGTGTGAGCACAGGTCTCTGTCAGGGTCTCTGTCGCTGTGAGGAAACACCAAGACCAAAAGCATCTCTGGGAAGAAAAGGTTTACTTTGTTGTCTCCTCCACATCTCAGCTCAGCATCAAAAGAGTCATAACAGTCAGACAGGGCAAGAACCCAGAGGCAGGAGCTGATGAAGAGGCCATGGAGGGCTGCCACTTACTGGCTTGTTTACAGAACCCAGAACCACCATCCCAGACCTGAAATGGGCTGGTCCCTTCCCCATCAATCACTAATTAAGAAGACACCCTTTACAGTTCCATCTGATAGAGGAGTTCTGTTTGTTATTGTTTTTTGTTTTTTGTTTTTGTTTTTGTTTTTTGATGGAGTCTCTCTATGTAGTTCTAGGGACTGTCCTAGAACTCACAGACATCCACCTGCCTCTGCCTCCCTAGTGCTGACATCAAAGGTCTGCTGGCATGGAGGTATTTCTCAACTGAGGTTTCTTTCCCTCAGATGACTCTAGCTTGGACCAAGTGGACATAAAAGCCAGGCAGCACAGAGAATCAAATGCACCGTTAGGGTAACTTCCTTATCTATGAGCATTGACTGTAACCCAATTATTCTTCTTTCTCTTTTGTACCCCAACTCCTCCCGGAGAGCCCCCCTCCCATCAAAACCTGCAATACCCTTCATTTTTTATCATATTCTTTAAAATTTATAAAATATTGTAACAATAAAAATGAGTATTATAAAAGTTGTTCAATATAAAACATCAATTAAACAGTCTTATGTAGATATTTGTCTACAGCAATACTGAAAATACATACATTTTTCACAATGTAAATTTTAAAGAACTCCAAATATATTAACTATATATTTTAAAATAATATATCACTATTAGTTTTTTTAGTGAACATAAATAAAGTCTTTTTGTTTGTTTGTTTTGTTTTTAGTAGAGCTCAAAATCTGGTTCTTACTGTGGTACAAACACAAAATAAGAACAGTTTTTGGACATTGGAGTTCATTGTAATAAGGCTGTACTTGAATGTCCCTCAGATCACCAAAGGATTTTACCTCCATAGTAGATAAACTAAGAGTTGACAGTTATGCTGCACCAAGGAATGAATCGTAGGCACGAATTTTGGATACAGATTTCCTGCTATGGTCAATGCTATTTGACTTGAGTCAGGCAACAGGTTACATTCATTTAAGAAATTGTGAGTGTGTGAAAATGGTCTACCAAGAAGTCATTCATCAACTGTTTCAGTGTCTAATGGTTCTGCTCGGATGGTGGCACAGACGTTAGGTAAGATTCTGGTTCATTGGCTGTGATGATTTTGAAAACCATTCATCTCAGAATAAGAGTAACTTATAAAGTCCTACTCTTCAAATTTGATACAATAATTATAAATATCAGCAAAGACTTCAGTCTCACTCTTTGCTGTTCTCTCACAAACCAACCCCCAAATTAATTGTCTACATTTCTTCTGGCTGTATAAATAATTTTGAAATATGTAAGCTGTTCTAAAAACCATAGAACAGTGCAAAAACATCAAGTAAACAGTCCTACTAATAGAGAGGCTGAGATGGGAGAAGCATGATTTCAAGACCATGATGTGGCACACAGCAAGACCCTGTCATGTACAAAGAAGCAGAAAGTGAATATAAATTGTACAACATTGGACCTATTTCTCCCATTACCAAATTAGAAAGACCACAGGATGACAGCTGACAAATTTCTAATTCCTCATATTTTTGACTTTCAATTGATCAGGATGTGTTGGTAATATTAATTTTCATGTTAAGAGATATTAAGGAGAAGTGATTGCTACTTCCTGTTAATTTTCTTGTTAGAGGTGGAATGATGTTTGTGTGGGTTTGTTGAAAGATTACTTTCTTGCTTCTTCTAGGGTGTAGTTTCACTCCTTGTGTTGGTGTTTTCCATCTATTATCCTTTGTAGGGCTGGATTTGTGGAAAGATGGTGTGTAAATTTGGTTTTGTCATGGAATATCTTGTTTTCTCTGTCAATGGTGGTTGAGAATTTTGCTGGGTGTAGTAGCCTGGGCTGGCATTTGTGTTCTCTAGGGTCTGTATAACATCTACCCAGTATCTTCTAGCTTTCATAGCCTCTGGTGAGAAGTCTGGTGTAATTCTGATAGGTCTGCCTATATATGTTACTTGACCTTTTTCCCTTACTGCTTATAAAATGCTTTCTTTGTTTAGTGCATTTGATGTTTTGTTATTATGTGACAGGAGGAATTTCTTTTCTGGTCAAGTCTGTTTGGAGTTCTGTAGGCTTCTTGTATGTTCATGGGCATCTCTTTCTTTAGTTTAGGGAAGTTCTATCTTCTATATATTATATTATCTATATATCTATATATTATTATATTATCTATATATTATTATATTATCTATATATCTATATATTATTATATTATCTATATTATCTTCTATAATTTTGTTGAAGATATTTACTGGCGCTTTAAGTTGGGAATCTTCACTCTCTTCTATACCTATTATCCTTAGGTTTGGTCTTCTCATTGTGTCCTGGATTTCCTGGATGTTTTGCGTTAGGAGCTTTTTGTATTTTGCATTTTCTTTCACTGCTGTATCAATGTTTTCTATGTATCTTCTGCACCTGAGATTCTCTCTTCTATCTCTTGTATTCTGTTGGTGATGCTTGCATCTTGACTCCGGATCTCTTTCCTAGGTTTTCTAACTCTGGGGTTGTCTCCCTTTGTGATTTCTTTATTGTTTCTATAGTCCCATTTTTAGATCCTGGGTGGTTTTGTTCCTTTCCTTCACCTGTTTGATTGTGTTTTCCTGTAACTCTTTAAGAGATTTTTGTGTTTCCTCTTTAAGGGCTTCTAACTGTTTACTTGTGTTCGCCTGTATTTCTTTAAGGGAGTTATTTATGTCCTTCTTAAAGTCCTCTATCATCATCATGAGAAGTGATTTTAGATCTGAATCTTGTTTTTCCAGTGTGTTGGGGTATCCAGGACTTGCTATGGTGGGAGAATTGGTTCCTGATGATGCCAAGTAACCTTGGTTTCTGTTGCTTATGTTCTTACACTTGCCTCCTGCCATCTGGTTATCTCCAGTGCTACCTGCGCTGACTATGTCTTACTGGAGCCTGTCCTTCCTGAGATCCTGGTTGTGTCAGAACTCCTCCAAGTCAAGCTGTCTCTGTGATCCTGTGATTCTGGGATCCTGCAATCCTGAGATCCTGGGTGTGTCTGAGCTCCTAGGAGTCAAGCTGCCTTTGGGACCTTGAGATCCTGCTGTGACCAAGCTCCTGGGATCCTGGGATCCTCTGACCCTGGATGTGTTAGAGCGCCTGGGAGTGGAGCTGCTTCTGGGTGTTGGGCTGCAGAGTTTGCGCCCAAGCTCTGTTCAGGGCACTGGCACAGACAGACCATAAGGAATCCATGCCACTGGTCTGGTGGAGTTCCTGTGTGCCTGGGTCCTGCCCATCCCAGTTACTCCCGGTGTTGGGGACAGATGTTGTATCCTCCTCATCTCTGATCCTCTGATCCTGGGTGTGTTGGAGTGCCTGGGAGTGGAGTTGTCTCTCTTAAGCCTGCATTTTTATTAGTTTTTAATTTTGCGTCTGTGTGAGATCAGAGCTTCAGAAATTCCTAGAGCTACAGAGGTGATTTGTGTATACCTCAGCGGGTGCTGGGACTCAAACTTGGGTCTTCTGGAAGAACAGCAAGTGCCCTTAACCACTGAACCATCCCTCCAGATGTGTATTTTTATTTTAACTGGTGTCCTTAGACTGGAGAAGTGGCTGAATAGTAACTTGCTTGTCTACAGTGCACAAATCCCTGCTTTGATCCCAGTACCACACAAAAAATGAAAAGATTATTATTAAATGGTATTTTGTGTGTGTGTGTGTATGTGTTAGAAAATGTATGTGTATGTGTTTGGGTGAGTTAGGTTATGTGTGTGTGTATGTATGTATGCGTGTGTCTGTGTGTGAGGCGGGTTATATGTGTGTGTTGTGGTATATGTGTGTTTATATGTATGTTGTGTATGTGTGTGGTGTGTGTGCATGTGTGTATGTGTGTATGTGTGTGCATGCATGTAAGTGTGTGTGCATGAGTGTGTATATGTGTGCATGTGTGCATTTGTGTATGTGTGTGTGCATGTGTGTATGTGGGTGTGCATATGTATATGTGTGTATACGTGTGTGTGTGCATGTGTGTATGTGGGTGTGCATATGTGTATGTGTGTGTATACATGTGTGTGTGTGTGTGTGTGTGTGTGTGTGTGTGTGTGTGCCTACCTTTTATGGGCTAGGCATCCACACTCAGACCAGGCCTTGTGCTTTCACAGTAATTCTTACCCAGGAAGCCATCATTCCAGCCCTAAATGCTATCTTTTAATAGATTTGAAGTTATTGGTTGTAGATAAGTAGACCTTTGTTTATTCACTTGTTTATTGAGAGGTGTGTGTTTCAATTATAATAAAATTTGGTTTCTTTCCAATTCTTTCATCTTCATGTGGTGTATTAGCGTTCTATTGCTGTGATAAAACACTGTCCAACAGAAAACAAAGATGGCCGGCACCGCTGAAACTCGGAGGAGCCTGGGAGCCCTGTGAAGCAACAGCAGATAAGGAATTTGCGGCGCCCGCAATAGCTCTGGAGTGACTACGAAAAAAAAGAGCAAGTCTTGTCGGGCGTGGTGGCGCACGCCTTTAATCCCAGCACTCGGGAGGCAGAGGCAGGTGGATTTCTGAGTTTGAGGCCAGCCTGATCTACAGAGTGAGTTCCAGGACAGCCAAGGTTACACAGAGAAACCCTGTCTTTAACCCGCCCCCCCTCCCCCCAAAAAGGCAAATCTTATGGGAAGATGCCTTTTAAAAGTGGGATTGCGATATTGTAGAAAAAGATTGCGATCTGAGCAGAAAAAGACACGTCTGGACTCTTCGCTGCCACGTCTCAGACAGCAGACAGCAGGCGCAGGCGCAAAGGTCGTGCGCTTTGGGGAAGCCCGTGCTGACGACGGGGAGAAGAAATCTGAAGCACCTTTTGTTCCTTTATATTTGTTTAATCATTTTCTTATCCCCATTTACACGTTTTAAGTCCCCAAACACTTTCTTAGACCCCCAAACACTTTCTTACATCCCCACAACTTAAGCTTCTATACCCTCAGATTTTACATAAACTTCACACTCCTTCCCATCCAATTATTCACCAGAGGACACAGGTGGTTGATTACAGGGAGCAGTCACTGTAAAGTAAGTGGGTTCCTTTACATAAAGAAAATGTTAAGAAGTTGATTCTTCCATTAGTCTCATCTTCAAACCCATCAGAGACATGAGAAGGATAATCTAAGTGACCTATGTCTCAATTGGAGTGACAGGAACTTACCCATTACCTAGATGAACACCCTATTAGGCTCTTGTGGTGTTGGTGGCTTAGTTGAGGGCACAGGCCCCAGGGAAGCATCAGTTTTCAGTTGCCAGCTCTAAATAGACTTTTCTGTGAACCAGGAACTTAGGAAGTTTGTCCTATCTTTGTCTAGGCAAAGTAAGGCATTCAGTTTTCCAGTGTCTTGCCTGTCCACAATTTGGGCAGAGTTCTGGCCCTCGGTGAGGCATTGGGGGCAGTTATGCCCAGTGGTTAGCATTACCACAATACAGGTGGAGTCGTCGGTGCCCCATTTATCTTCTGTGGAGACTTTGGGAGAGTCACTATTAGGATTTGGAAATCTCTGTCTGTCAAGGTAAGTTTAAGCATGTCAAATGCCATAGTCAGCAGGTCTCTGAAGTCCCCGAGTAAAATATAGCTGAATAGGCAAACTTGGCTTGTTTCTAGCTATTTGTCCTGGGCTTAACCTTGAAGACATAGACAAGAAGTTAGATAAGACTCCCCCTGTTAGGTTTGAAACGTAAAACTCACAATTTTTCAATTGAAGCTCTTCAAATATTAAAATAAAAACGTTAATCATAGATGCGGTTCATAGAGAGACTGGCAATTTTGCTGATCCTACAAATATTTCACCATTACAGGCCGTTGTAGTTTTCTGTAGGTTTAGTTTATCCAAAGAGCTAAAGCTTATACAGAGAAGTGAGATATGGCTGTCAGCAAGGCACCGAGTGCTTTTGGCAGCCCTTAGTTAAGATGCTGGTGACGATGACTTTCCCAAAACAAAGACCAGGTCTAGGTCCATGATCCTGCTGTAGCTGGGGGCTGTGTTGATGTCAGTAGGCCATGCCGACACCGGCAGCCACGTTGATGCCCTTGGCCTGTGTTGCTGGCAGGGTTATGATGGTGTCCACACCCCATGCTGTGGCAGAGGGTCATGTTGATGTCTGTGGTCTTTACTGCCACTGGAGACTGTGAGGATGTCTGTGGTCCATGCCGTTGCCAGAAGCCATGTGGAAGTCCATGATCCCTGCTTCCATTAACTATGAAGGGCAAGAAAGCTACTCTTGCTGGGCATGGTGGCACACGCCTTTAATCCCAGCATTCAGTGGGGGAGCAGAGGCAGGCAGATTTCTGAGTTCCAGGCCAGCCTGGTCTACAAAGTGAGTTCCAGGACAGCCAGGGCCACACAGAGAAACCCTGTCTCAAAAAAACAAAACAAACAAACAAACATAACAAAGTAAAAAACAAAAACAAAACAAAACAAAACAAAAAATAAAAAGTAACATCCTAGACAGAAAGGCATCGAAAAGAATTCTTAAAAACTATGATGAGGCTGCAGGAGTGCAGTTCTCACAATTGATGGCTTCGGCTGGGGTTCAAACAGGGAAGGACTCAGTTTTCTTTAAGGGGCTGGCCACTGGGAGTGTGACCATGGTTCAATGAGTATAAGTTGTTTCCTTCCTTCCTTCCTTTCTTTCTGTCTGTCATCTCCTCCTCCTCCTCCTCCTCCTCTTCCTCCTCCTCCTCTTCCTTCATTTTGCAGGAAAGGTCACAAGAGTGAGGGGCAGACCTGGGAAGACTGGGAAATAAGCTTGATCAGGGTTTATGATGTGAAATTCCCAAATCATCAATAAAATAATATTTCAGAAAAACAAACAAAACCTCCATATCAAGACAATTTATAGAAGAGATGATTAATTTGGGCTTTTGTTCCCAAGGGATTAGAGTCGATCATGGTAGGGAATCCTGACAGCAGGCAGCAGGCACAGAACAGGTGAGAACACAAGTAGGGTACAGAGAGAGGGTACTGGGAATGCCAGGAGTGACATTCCCTCAAAGTGACCTACTTTTCCAGAAGGGCCATATCTCCTAAAGCTACCCAAGGAGCATCCTCTACTGGGGATTAAATATCCAATGCCTGGTGTGCTGAGCACAGCCCACTATCACTTGAGCTGAGACTCTCAGCTGCTGGGCCCACCAATATACCATAGAACTTTTCTGGATCTAATATCCAGTGTGCTCTACTCCTTAACCCAAGACCAGATTGTCCAGACATCCCCACCACTGGTCCACGGGCTTCCCTCCTTTGCCTCTGCTTGCCCTGCACAGTTCCCCGGCCTCCTCTGAGTGACCCGGCTCTGGCATTAACTGATGCCTCTTGTGCTGAGTAACTGGCAGCAGGAAACACCCACGCTATAAAAGGAAGCATATGAGTAAGACACTCAGAGGCAACCTGGACAAACAGAGCGAGTCAGCTGGGGTCTGCAGGGCTTTGGGTATCCTGCCGAGATTTGGATTTGCGGCTGGCTGTTCATCAAGGGGTGCAGCAAAGTGGGAAGGCAGGACCATGTGGCTGTCCCTAGCTCTGCTGCTTCTCAGTTTTCCAGGTATGTTCAGCTAGGGCCTGGGGGACTTGGGACTGCAGGTGTTGAGTGGCAGACAGAGGGGCCTGTCCCAGGTTTAAGAAGAGCTGCCACCTTCAGAGAAATGTGGGGTGGCTCTGTAGCTTCATCCAGCAAAAGGACGCTGGGTTCTACACTGTGCCAGGCATGGGTCAGGACCTGGGGATGTGAAGGGAGAGGAGAAATGGAGATATCCTTTAAAGGAGATTCCAGATGCTCTTGTGGGTGAGACATGCAGGAAGAAGCACAAGAAAGAAGTGCTCAGGGGAAGGAGCTGGGACCCCTGAGGGAGCTACAGAAAGCCCTCCTGAGCCTGCTCCTTCCATACATCAGAAAGAAGCAGATCTTTACAGCCCTTGAGGCAAGCAGAACATGCACTCCAGGGAGAGGGCATGGCTTGGGGAAAGGACTTACAGGCTTAGAGCAGCTGCCACACCCATGCAAAGGGAGCGCTCAGTGGACAGGTCACTGAGGGGACACTGGCTAAATGTGAGTTTGCAAATGCGAAAGGTAAAAGGAGGGATAATTTCGGGTGCCTGTATCACTGAGCTTGCGTCTGAGATCCAGGCCCCTCAGCTGGCTGCCTGCTCTTTAAACCTCAACACCAAGCAGGCCAGGAGTGAGCTCTGCCATGGCTTGCACATTTGCACACATGCAGAGCAACGTTCACTAGTATACTCAAAGGCTGCACATCTACACACAATCCGTACATCTACACGCTCTGTCCGTACCTCCAGGATCACCCGCTCACATTCACACTCTTTTTGTTTGTTTGTTTGTTTGGTTGGTTGGTTTTGGGAAGTTTTGTTTGTTTGTTTGTTTGTTTGTTGTTTGTGGGTTTTGGTAGGGATGGTTTTTTTGGTTTGGGGTGGGTTTTTTGTTGTTTTGTTTTGTTTCGTTTTTTAGTTTTTCAACAATGGAAACAAAAAACACACCTTTTGTTTTGTTTTTTTTTTTGGAAAAACCATTTGTTCTTCCGTCTTTTATTGGTCCTCAAATTTGACCTTGCCCTCCCCAGGCCTCGTGTTTCAGAGCTGAGCCTCTGAAGGCACCCTTGTTGACAACAGTTTCATCCGAGAGGATATCCACAGAGTCCCTCGTGGGACTGGGGTGATTGTAGCTGTAAACTTTCACAGAGGACTTGATCTTGAATCTCTTGACAATCTTCTTCTTGCCCGTGGCAGCTGTTACGTTTAGCGGTCAATTCTAGCCACCAGAGCATGTCTATAAGGACTGTCTGATGTGTGTCCATCATCCATGTTCCTCACGATGACAGCTTTGCGTCCTGAGTAACAACATCTAGGAAACCGGCAACACTTTCCCCTTTTCATAAATTTGCCCATTTCAACAGCAAGCAGCCAGCGCCCAGCAGAAAGGCGTGTTTACACTTTTAAGAAGCCATAAACTGAGACCGTTCACAAAAAGGATTTTATTCTTTTGGTTTATTATATGTATGGATGTTCTACCTGCATGTATGTAAGTGTACATACCATGTGTGTGCTTGGTACCTTCAGAATCTAGAAAGAGGTTATTGGATCCCCTGGGACTGGAGTTATGGATGGTTGCAAATTACCATTTTGGAGCTGGGAATTGAGCCTGGGTCCTCTAATAGAACAGCCAGTACTTTTTTTTCCCTCCCCCTTTGGGTTTTTTTTTTTTTCTTGAGACAGGGTTTCTCTGTGTAGCTCTGGCTGTTCTGGAACTCACTCTGTAGACCAGGCTGGCCTCGAACTCAGAAATCTGCCTGCCTCGGCCTCCCAAGTGCTGGGATTAAAGGCGTGCGTGCGCCGCCGCCACCACCACCCGGCGCACAGCCAGTACTCTTAACTTGTCTCTCCAGCCACCCACCTCCTTCTTTTGAGATAGGGTCTTATTGTATAGCCCTGACTAGCCTGGAGCTCACTATGTAAACCAGGCTGGCTTCAAACTCCTAAACATCCTCCTGTCTCTGCCTTCCTAATTCTGGAATTAAAGGCATATGCCACTATACCCTAGGTAAATTTAAAAAATAATCTAATAAGAACATGCTTTGGACATCTTTCCTGTCATTGTTTGGACATTGCTCTTTACTTTTTATGCTATTGCTCTATCAGAACTTCCCAGTCTAATCCCCTATTAAATTTAATTACTTGTTAAATCTCCAATTAGGCTCCTGATAGAGTGTGCCTGGTGCTCTTAAGGTTGCATCTCAGGTCTTTGAGTTTTCAGGTGTTTACTGTTACATCCATACTAAGGCTAATGCCCTATGCTCCACTGTCTACATTAATCCTGGGACTGGAATAAGTGTGTGTGGGGGCATGAACACAAAGCACAGACTCTTTACAGAATGACCAAGAACTTCAGTGGTGCCTACCATGAACTAGAAACTGAGCAGGACCCTGGGATTGGGGATGGTGGGAAAATAAGCATAGAACCTCTGTGCTTTGAGAGTGAGAAACGTATCGCGGGTTAGGAAAAGAGATAGGTACCTGAAATCAAGTGCTCAGGCTCCAGATGAGAGGCCAGGAGGTCAACAGTAGGAGGGAGGCAGCTCCAAAAAGAGGATAAAGCACTGGGTATAAGCCTGGCCTGGAGGAGGTGGGGAGGGTGGCCGGGATGAAGGCTGTCCAGGAAGAACTAAGTCCACAGCCTTAAGAGGGCACACTGGGGTTAGGGAAAAAGAAAACACAGGTGGCCACAGAGGAGCAAACAAGGTCCAACTCTAATGAGAAACTGAAACCAGTTTTCAGTAAGATATGCATGCCAGAAAGTTTTTAAAAGTCACTCTGTGCAGGGGAGTAACTGACATTCTGGTGCAACTAAAGAGACAGGCTCAGTCCGGTCCCAGCAGCTATCTGAATGCACTGGGCTTTCCTGAATGTTTCTGCCATGATCCAGGTACCAGATGAAGGTCATGTCTAGCCAAACAGCCCCCAATGTCCAGCATTAGTTGCCTCCATGAGGTTTTAACAGCCAGTATGTGACTATAGCGTGGCAGCTGTGCAAAAAGGGAAGTGAGGCTCAGAGAAGTTAAGTAACTTACCCCCAGGTTTCTCAACAACACCATGGTAGATGCATCCATCTGCCGGCAAAGCCCACACTCTCTCTGCTCAGTCGTGATGTCGCTTGCACTGTGGCAGCAGAGATATAGAGAAGATGGTTTGGGCTGGTATCTCCAAGGTGGAGCTAGCTGAACTGATCACCGAGCACTTGCCAAGGGGAGGTGAGGAGAGACCAGTGTAGATGTTAAATCTCCAAGTAGGCTCCTGATAGAGTGTGCCTGGTACTTTTAAGGTTGCATCTCCGGTGGCTGCTATAACAAGTGACCAAAAGCTCAATGCCCCAGAACAACACAACTTTATCTTACTTTTCCAAGATCAAGAGTCCAGAATAGTCTCACCGGCCAAGGTTGAGTTCCTTCTGAAGTCTGGAGAACAATCCATTTCCTGAATTCATCCAAAAGCCCCGATATGTCTGTTGGCTCATGGCCCCTCCTCCTCTTCAAGGCCAGCAGCAGCATGCCTTCAAACCTAAGCCCATTTCAACATCAGGATGTGTAGAATAATCCAGGACAGTCGTATCTCAATATCTCTAGTCACACCTGCAAATGTTTTTTATTCTTTCTCTTTTTAAAACTACAGACAGTGATGTGCACATCAAAGGGACTTCTCTGCTATTTTCTTTGGTGTGTAGAGTTCGTGCTACAGAGCTTGTGTGGAGGTCAGAGGACAACTTTGTGGGGTCAGCTTTCTCTTTCCACACAGGTGCATTGTGGGAATTGAACTCAAATTTGCAAGTTTGTGCTTTTACCCATGTATCCACATCACGCCTCCCTCTGCCTGTGTGAGGCCTCATAGGAACAGGTTGGGTGTTAGGCATCAGAAGCCAGCACTCCTTAAGCAAAGACAGGAAGATTTCTGTGAATTGGAGGCCAGCCTGGTCTATGTAGTGAGTCCCAGGCTATCCAGAGCTACATAGACCTTGTCTAAAAGAAATTAAGAAATTGAGAGAGGGGGGGAAGGAAGGAAGGAAGGAAGGAAGGAAGGAAAAAAGAAAAAAGAAAAAAGAAAGGAAGAAAGAAAAGAAAAGAAAAGAAAAAGAAAAAGAAAAAGAAAAAGAAAAAGAAAAAGAAAAAGAAAAAGAAAAAGAAAAAGAAAAGAAAAAGAAAAAGAAAAAGAAAAATGTTAACAGTCTGTGAGGAAGGGTTATTCTGTCAACCATAGATACAGACCTCAAATAAAACTAAATTAGCTCTAAGGAGAAGGTCCAAGGAGCGGGGAGGCAGTGGTACTGTGAAAACCTGTCCCATTCACAGAGGCCAAAGCCCAAGGTTGAGCCATGGTCAAGAAAGGTCCCCAAGCCCTCCATCTCTTTGTCTGCATCCAAGTGACTGAAAACAAGAAGTTACTATAAGGAAAGAGTGTATCTGTGTTTAGTCAATTTTACTGAGCCACTCCATAGACCAGCAGGATACACATTCCACATAGACATTCTCCAACCCATTTCTGGCTCTGGTTTTTTAGTCCCCTGTTAGAGAGAGAAAGCAGCAGAGTGGACTCTGTGGGAGAGGGGGTGATATGTGGTGGGTGCTCCGAATGGTGGCCTAGACCCAAGGGGAACGTTTGGGTTACAAATGTTACTTGGAACATTGTACAATGCATTAATTAGAACCACAGGCATGGGCCATTTCCTCTGTGGAGGCAAGAAGGCTAGCTAGAGAGTCCTGGGTGTGCTGCTTCATGGTCACACTGACTAGATGTAGAGTCGCTTAGGAGACACACATCTGAGTATACCTGTGAGGATATTTCCTCAGACATAAGTGAGGAGGAGAGATGACCCTGAATGTGGATGGCACTGTGCCATGGAGTGGGAGTCTGGACTGAATATACTCATGAGAAAGCAGGCTGAGCCTTCATCTCTGCTTCCTGACGGCAGATGCAATGTGACTGGCCTCCTCGGCTGCCCACCACCACGCCGCCCCTGCCAAGATGCATGCTTCCCGTCCATCATGAATCAGAATTTAAATTTAAATAACAAAAAGCTGCTTCCTTCATGAAGCAGCACGCGCAGGACTCTCTAGCTAGCCTTCTTGCCTCCACAGAGGAGATGGCCCATGCCTGGGGTTAAGTTGCCTGTCGGGCTTTTGTCACATGGCCCATGCCTGTCACACCCAGGAGGAAAGTAACCCAGGTCTTAGATTTCCCCAGCTGCCTGTAGGACCAGCTCACAATGGCTCACAGCTGTAGGTCTGAGATGTCTCAGCTCAGCTCCATGCTGAGATGATAGTCTGATAGTCTAATAGATGATAGTTTGATAGCCTGATGTCAGTCACAGTGGGGACATTTACATCCCAGAGATTGGCAGACGTTACTAAACAAAACATTTTTTTAACCTAGATAGAAGGTTGTTAAACATTTACCAGCGTACCACTAATTACCCTAAGATCTGAAGGGGATGGCAGGGAGGAAAAGATCACAGAGTGGAGAAGTCAGAGAAGGGGACCATCGGACAAGAATCGTGGCAAGAGGACCCGGAAAATGGGACAGGAAATCAGAAGTGTCATGTGCTGCAGGAGGCCTGGGAAGATAGAGTCTGGAGAGGCCAGGACACCGTCATGCAGGGGTTAACGGAAATAGATATGAGGATTCAAGTGGGTCAGGGTGGCTGGAATACCGGGACCCTTATCGAATTCTTTGGACACTGGCTTGGCTCAGAGGAGTAGAAGCCATGCCCTGACATTGTGTTTTTCAGGCTGCCTCTCCATCCAAGGCCCAGCATTGGTGAGGGGTCCAGAGCAGGGGTCAGTGACTGTGCAATGTCGCTATAGCTCAAGATGGCAAACCAACAAGAAGTGGTGGTGCCGGGGAGCAAACTGGAGCACTTGCAGGGTCCTCATCCGATCCACAGGGTCAGAGAAAGAAACGAAGAGCGGCCGGCTGTCCATCAAGGACAATCAGAAAAATAACTCATTCCAGGTTACCATGGAGATGCTCAGGCAAAATGACACGGACACTTACTGGTGTGGTATTGAAAAGTTTGGAACTGACCGTGGGACCAGAGTTAAAGTGAGCGTCTACTCGGGTAAGTATTTTCCCATGGGTACCACAAGGCCCCGGCACTCAAGGGCTAAAAAGGCTATAAAGAAAGGATTGAAAACCTAGAAGACAGGCAGGCAGGTGGGCAGGAGGGAGGGAAGGAGGGATGAAAGGGGGGAGGGAGGGAGAAAAGAAGGAAGGAAGGAAGGAAGGAAGGAAGGAAGGAAGGAAGGAAGGAAGGAAGG